>NW_015150809.1:435859-479964 GCF_000732505.1 Cyprinodon variegatus
ATATATATATATATATATATATATATATATATATATATATATATATATATATATAGATATTTATTTTTTATTTATTTGTAGAGGTGCTATTGTCATGACATTTTCACCAGATGTTGGTACAAATCCATGCATTCCACACATGCAAAGAAACCACAGATGTCCAGAAATTACGTTATGTGTAATAATGTGGAATGTCCCAGGGAAAAAGTATTGAACACATAAAGAAAGGGAGGTTCAAGTTGCAATGAAAAGCTAAGACATCAACCAATATATCTCAGTAACTACAAAGCAATCCTGCCTCTTGTCCTTGCAAATCAATATGAGATGGTTCGGTCCCAAATTATCGCTTATAAAAAGGTGTCTATGGTATCACACAAAAAACATCCCAAGAAGAGTTTTCTAAGAGCATAATATCAGTTGTGGAGAGCTACAGAAAGACCTGGAATTAGCAGGTGCAGTTGTTTTCAAGAAAAGAAAAGTACTGCAGTACTTGCCATGCAAGACTCGATCGCTTAAGAATAAGCATGTTGTAGCTCATTTAAGGTTTGCTGCACAACATTAAGACAGGTCTGTGAAATAGTGGGAGTATGTCTGCCTTTCTGCACTTTGATCCAGAAAACAAGATTATGACCAAAAGACTTGCAGCTGTAACTGTTGTAAAAGTCCTTAAAAGGCACTGACTGGTTAGGATCAGTGTTCTTTATATTGGGTCTCTTCTGAAGGCAAATCATTGCAAAGGATTTCTTTCTGGGATTGAGCTAAATAACTATGCACAGATATTTAATTGTAAAATAAAAAAAACTTAAATGCAACATTCACTTTTTTCCCACTTTGTCTAATAAATTCCCAGTAAAACACAGAGAGGTTTGTGGTTGTCATGTGGCATAAAAGTTCATAGGATATAAATACCTTTTCCAAGGCACTGTACTTGTTTAATACACACAAAACCCACATATATTTGACAAGCTTGTAAAAATGTGAGAATATATGAATCTCTAAAGCTGGGTCTAGACTGTCAAATATAATTAAAATAGGATTTCCATTGTAAAAACAATTCTAGCTTCACTGTTTGAAGCTTGTTTGTTAAGTCTGTCTCTGTTTGTCCGTAATTAACAGAAAGCTGTGAGTCATTTCTGGTAATTTACTGAGACACATTAATGTTTAGTTTTTTCCAGCAGAATGCAGCTGAAGTTACAAACAGAGCTCAATTCAAAGATGTAACATCCTTTAAAGATGAAGTGTAGTAGCATAAATTCACCTGCGGATGGCGACAGTCATTGCCTCTGAGGAGCTGGCACATGGACAGATCACCTCAGGTCGGAGCCCACGTGCCTGAAACACGTTTAGGAAGGCGTCGCAGGACGATATCGACCCTACAGTAACACACACACACTCAGTCTGATGCATTAGATAAAAAACCGAGCTGGAACACATTAATGTCTTGTAGCAAGTGTGCTCACATGGGTTAGCACCATCGGCCACGATCAGCATCCGAAGAGAGCTCAGACTGATGTCTCTCTGGTCTCTCTGGGCCAGCAGAGACCAGTGCATGTCCCTGGACTTCACCACAGCTACCCTCGCTGCAAAGGTGATGGAAAGACAAAGAGAATCACTGATAAAAGCCCCTTTTTCATCTCACCTGACAGCCAACCCAGAAAAGCGAACCCAGAAAAGGTCAAAGCACATAAATGGGAATTTTATTCAACTCAATCAATGAGTTAAATAAAATTCAAACACTATAATAAGCTTTAGGTATAGAAGTAAACATGAGTAGCAGTTTATTTTACTAAGTAAAACAATGTGATAACTCGCTCACCTTTGTACATGTGAACTTTCTGTATCCAGGACAGGGGGTTGACTTTCATCAAGGAGTAGGGAATGCTGATGACATGCATCCGATTCATGACGCTCTGCCAGGAAAGCAGAGAGACATCAGATAAGCCACAACACATGTACCCGCTGCATCAAAATGACTGAACACGATGTCACTGTAAACAAGATGTTATCACTCAGAGCAGCATAGTTATGTATGATAGCTGTGCTGCTTCACTGAAGGAGTCAAAACAGGTCATAACAAGTAGAATATAAATAGAGTGTTGGACGCTCTTGATGTTTGAAACCAATCAAGCCGAGCCAGCGTGTTAAAGGAAGCAGCGTTTTTATGAGATCAGATGGTTTTCCTCATCAGGACTATTAGTCTGACTTGTTTGCATGCTGATAAAGTTCTTACAGGCAGTCAGGTGGACATATCACATCATCAGCAATACCAGAACATCAACCCTTATGCTTAATATCTAATTGCTTAAGTTTAACTATACATTGAAGCAGGGACTGGCCTTTAAAATTACTTCTAAAGTCTGTGACATTTGAATATAAAGACGATTGTTCAAATTACAGCTTTTATATGTAAAAGAACATTAGACCATGCCCCTTACTGTAAACAATCACTAAAATTAAGTTATTAAATTGATAGAAGTAATATATAAATTAAAAAGTATGGTATTTTAAAAAATTAAAGCAGAAAGTTGTGTAAAAATTGGATGAATCTTCTTTTCTTGTACAGTTTTAGTTTGTTCTTACAGCAGCTCTGAAATAGATCTATGACTGAGGATATGTGCATTCTAACCTCAGTTCCTCTCACTATCCTCTGCAGGGCCTTTGTAGCTGGTTCTCCTACTTATGTCATGAAACCCTGTTCAGCTCATATGGCATTTCTTTTTTAATTTTAGACGAGAGTTCTTAGTGACATTTATTTTCCAAATAGTATTAGCACATATTTAAGGTTCTTCTATCACTGTTGTCTTCTATAAAGGCTTTATATTACTTCTAAGTGGTCAGGTTAACTATAAAAATAAAAATTAATTAATGTTTGAACAAATATATATATTTTAAATACAGGTGTATTCAAATATTATTTAGTAATAACATAACAAAAAGTAAAACATATTACAAAGAAGCTAAAGAAAATAATGAGTTCCTCAAAAACACAAAATGACGTAAGACAAACTAATAAATGGTTTTCAATAGAGATATGACTCCGTACAGTAGATGTTGGGTCAGGGCTGGTTTTTCAGTAAGTGCTTCATCAATGCGGCATGGAGGGAATGGAAGCCCAGGTTCCTTAGATAATCGGTCATCTGCAGCATAAATCTGGTGTCTTTCTTCTTCCTCTTGCCAATACCCCATAGAGTTTTATTTATTTTTAATTAAGCACCAAAAAAACTAGGCTATTGACAGGGCTTTTATATACTTACTGTAGCATTGTGAGTAAGTCCGACTGGACAATTGCTCTGGCTTTGGATTCAGAAAGCCCTGTGGACCACCAGTTAGGAAAATTTGGACTTGAATCTAATTACATTATTCTTTTTCTCCAATTCTGTTTGAAACTGTGGATTTGCAAAAAAAAAAAAAAAAAAAGAAATCCAAAATAATATTCTTAACTGAAAAGAGGACTTTGGACCCCCCTAATATCTGTTTAACCCATTTTATCCTTAACCCAGGTTAGATCTGTTTCAGCACAAGCTATTTAACATTACCATTTTCTCTGTGTGTTATTGCTTTTGAAGCAGTGACTCCAGCTGCAGTGAACATTTTGGGAATCCTCCTTGAATGCTTAAAAATGACCTTTCTTCACAGTCACCCCAAGGATGCAGCTATCTGTTACTAGCACATGTTTTTTAAAACATTTTTGACCTATCCTCCTTGTGGAGATTCACAATAAATGTCTGCTGGACAAGTATCCAGTCTGCAGTGGGTCATTATAGAACACTTCTGAATGAACTATTTCCTAATTTCATCATGATTATCATCTTTAATTATAGAGCACTTAAAAACAGCTACAGCTGAAAACAAATAAACACAATAAAAGAATAAAATACAGCAGAAGAATATAAAATAAGGCAATATTAACAATTTGTTTAAGCTATATAATCAAGGTCACAACAACTAAGTCCTGCCAGTGTTAAAAGCTAGCGAATAAAAGTAAGTTTTAAAATTTGGCTGTAAAGAAAGGAGCCTCCTCAATGAGCTGCATGGGGATATACCATAAACAAGGAACATTGATCTATTTGTCTAATAGAATATTTAACTTTCTTGGAGAAATAAGTTTGTTTGTTTCATTAGCTGCAATTATTTCACCAGAAATAGACACCTGGAGTACTAATGGATCGATACACTGTAAGGTGTGTAAATTTGTGTAATTTTTGATTACGTTCTATCTAACTTGCAGGCTTCTGTCTATGTATGGTATTGGAAAACACCTTACCATGAGGACACCATGCCACAATCCTGCTTCTCGCTTAAAGTCCAGAACATTGGTAATGGTCTCACCTGCATAGCACAAAGATCAGAACAGGTCAATCCATTTCACTTGAAGTCACAAACAAAACGTTCTGCAATAAAGAGCTACTAAAGCAGAAGAGAGCTGAACGAGCAGGTAATTAACTTTCAGGAAGAATTCTGGGGTGTGACTCCAGGCTAATAGTGCAGAGTTATTTAGAGCATAACTGGGACACTCGAAGAAAAATATTTTATGTTCTCGTTCTTTATCCTGACGCAGGTCTGAAAGACTGAAACAAAACAAGCTGAAAGGGGCATGAATCAAATTCTAATTACACCACAGGATGTATGTGAACTGCTGTATGCAAAAGGAGAAGCTTCCTGATACCAAATATATATATACATATATATATATATATATATATATATATATATATATATACCGTATTAGAGCAGTCAAAGTTATACGTTTTCTTACAGCAATGCCTGAGAGGAGCAATTTAATTTCATCACAATATTTTTCTTCATCGTAATCGGATCACAGGAGCTCGTTTCATGGTATGCATCCTGACTCCTTTTTCTCTCTAAAATATCCATGTTCCAGTAATAAATAAATGAGAAAAGCAGCCTCTTGTAAGCGGAGTCCTCCCCACCTTCTGTGTAGCCACAGGCCTGTGTGACGGCCTGACAGTGAGCCAGCATGGCTGAATTGGACACGGTAATTCCCATGGTGCTTCCCTCTTTGCTGGTTTTATACTGGGTTTAGATAAAAACAACAAAGCATTTAGAAATTCAACTTGTTGCATTATCTTGTAAAACCACACAAAGAAAAAGTACAATAAGACATTTAAAATCAACAGTAATATTGCAATTGCTCTCCATTATTTTAACTTGCACTTACTTCTATATAAGCGATATCATTGCTGGCTTCCCGTATTGGCGGGTGCCAGTCTTTTGGAGGCTTCACTACATGTTTCCCATCTGTTACAAACCAAAGCAGACGTGGCCAGCCTACAAAGACGGAGACCCAAAAATCTTTCTTAGCAGCATGAAGGAACAGTTGCAGAGTTAACAGAGAGACAAACAAAACACCCAGTTGTACCTTTAAAAGTTGCGACCTCCCCTGTTTGTGCTTTGGGCAGGCCTTTCTGACAAGCATCAGTGGTCAGCGCCAACGTGACCCCACAGCTTCCTAAAAGAAAGCCGATCTGCTGACTGCCTGCATCCTGGGATGCAAAAAGAGAGTTGATATCTGACAGAAAACCTTTTTATATCACAATCAGCTATAAATAAACTCAGTACAGCACAACACTTTGATAAAATGCAACTATTTTACACATGTTTTTCTATTAAAACATGAATGTAGTCTATTTGGATTTTATGTAACAGACCAACACAAACTACAGTACAGAACTTTTAAATCTGAGAATAATAAAACAATACAAATAATGCAGAGAGTGATGTGCATTAGTGCTAATCCCTCAGAAAATCAGCCAAAAGCGTAGCTGTAACTGTGGAGGAGATGTAGAGTTATGCAGCTCAGGTGGGAGAATCTGTCAAGAGCTAAAAATATTGGTTTGCAACTTAGTAATGTAACATTATGGAAGAGTGACAAGATAAAACTCATGTTGTAAGAAAGTCTTTGGAAGATGCATTTTAACACAAGGATTTCATCAAAGCATTCTGGGAGAAAATCTGTTGGATGTTGCAAATGACTTGAGATAAAGTTGGAGGTTAGTTTTCCAGCACGACAACTCTGAACATTACGAAATGTTCTACTTTGTAGAGAAGAATGAAGAAAAACTTTCAGTCCCTGGATGTGCAAAGCTGGTGCAGACATACCCCACAGGACCTGCAGCTCTAATTGCACAGAAACATGTTCTTAGGTCCACAGAATCGATTTGGACAGGCTATATATATGAAGCCTTTGCGTCAAACAAATAAAACCCAGAAACAGGTTGAAGTTTGCAGATATTCTATGGCAAAACAAGACAAACAAAAAAACACAAAAACAGCAGAAGGTGTGCAGGAAGACTGACAGCCGGTCACAATAAGAAAAAACTCTACTGCTGTGCATCAAATGCAGATTGTGTCAAAACAGAAGCCCATGATTTGACGTTCACTCCCTCTTATTAAATTGGCTCTGCAAATGATCTTAGAGCAAGACTCATTAGGGAGAAAACTACAGAGCTCAAGGAGTGGGAGACAGAGAAGGGAAGAAACGGGACACGGTTGAAATATAGAGATGGAGGATAATAATGGAAATAAAGATGACAGAGGAAGAAAGAGAGGAGGAAGAGTGATCGGTGCTGCCAAGATGATCCAATAAGTTTCTGACTCCTGAGAACGGTTGGATCACCATCTAATATTTGGAATATAATTACTCATCTCTTCACCCCATGCATCTTTTATTGATCACAGCACACCAACGCCAACAGCTAGCTTATAAAGACAATCAAGAACACCAATTATTATTCAGGCAGCGTAACTAATGTGGAGGAATTTAGTAAGGTGTCTGCTGATGAGTCTGCTGCACTGGCAACGCATTACAGCAATCTGTAAGCAAATATGTCAGTCACAGCTCTGCAGTGAGATAATGATGGATAACTATAAACTACATGATCATCTTTATTTCATAATCTAATAAAACAGAGATGACTCCTGTGAAATACACTAACAGCTGGGCACTAAGCAGTCAAGCCCCTTTGTGTCCAGCAGGGGTCAGTATTGATTTGTAAAGACAGGCAGGAAAAACTCCAAACACAAAGACAGAAGGATTTGTTTGTATTCGGCTTCACCTTTCTGGTCAGCGGCACTTCAATGGGCACCGGCACCAGCTCTGCCAGGAGACAGCCGTAGAAGGCCACCATGAACATCACCGGGTCGCTGTTGGGGAACACCAGGGCGACCTAAGGAGGAGTCAAACATGGGAGGGTTAGGGATTGAATCTAAAATGGATTATCAGTATCACACACAAGTTCTTTCACATTAACGCCTTTACCTCAATGCATTTTTTAGAATTTGATTTGTATTTGTTTATTACTTAAATAATCTACAATGCATTTCTTTTCATCCCTTGTTTATAAATTATTTCTTGCAAATTAGAGCTACAGCCTTACAAATCAAGAAGCTGAAATTTCCTTCCATTCCTCTTTGAGGATAATCTCAAGCCAAGTTAGTGTAGATGCAAAAAAACTGTGAAAAACTTATATTAGCTCCGATTTCAAATAGGATTTCTTCTGGACTTTGACTAGACCATTCTTACAAACAAATAGGTTTAATATAACCATTTCCATTTAACTCAGGCTACAACTTTAGGGCTTCAGTTCTTCATGATTGTTTACATTTAGCTCCATCCATCCTATCATCAGTTTTGAACATCGGTCAGCTTACTGCCATTGTTATGCACAGGGATGGAGTTTTCAACAAAAGGTTTTCCAGCACATTTAGCATGTTGATAGCAGCCAAAAAGTTATATTTATGCTGTGCTTCTGCAAAGAAGCATGGCACCTTATTTTTCTGTTTCAACAAGGACCTTTTTTTTTTTGCCTCTTTTTTTTTTTTAAAGACTCCCATCTTAGCTTTGAATCTCTGCAGCATCCTTGGCTGCTTCTCTCATTAATGCTCTCCTTATCCGGTAGGTTTGCAGTTGTTCCAAACAATTTCTACTTACGGGTGATGGACTGAGGAGACCCTTTAGAAACATTCTGAGGTTGATATTTTCTTTAATAATCTAAACCCACTTTAAACACAATGAATTATTTGACCTTTCATCATCATGCTGTTTGTTCAAGGGCTCCAATCCACTGTATTAACATGTAAGTAGAGTAGGTGGCTTCCAAAACAAGTAGATTGTACTGGATTTTATTTAGGGGTAATTAAGTAGAATGGGATGAACTAAATGCAGACCACACTCATCAGATTTGATTTTAAAATTCCCCAAACAGGTAAACCTTGGCCTGTCACATAAAACCCTAATCAGCACTCTGAGGTCTGTTTATTATATGCTAAAGAGTGAGAACCTTAAAGAGGTGTGAATATTTTTGCCAGGGATTGTACATTCCAGACATTTTATCTGTAATCAACAGATCTCCCTAAGAAATAGCGAACATAAACCTATATTAAATATTAGGCTACAGTTGGCAGCTGATATGCATAGTTAAACACTAAGATTGGAAACGGGAGAAAAACCAAACCACTGTTTATTTGAGGTTTGGCACCTATTTCTGCTGAAACCCCAGAAATGTTATCTTTCCTGGGGTGTATGCAACACTCTCAGCTTGGACTTTTATAGATGCTGAACTGTTTAAATAATCCCCAATCTGAAAAGATTAGTTGTGACATTTTAAGGCTCGTCTGATACATTGGTTATTTCAAGTAGATGTGATTGGATAAATATCTTCACATGTAAAAAAAAAAATTGTATACATTTAAATCTCATAACTTACTCTGTCTCCAGGAATTAGCAAAGGCTCATTTCTGCTGCTCAGCTTGTTAAGCAAAGTGTAGGCCAGCTTCTGACTGCGGGTCCACAGTTTACCTGTAGAGATTAATGCACACCATCAAATGCAACCCAAGCATGGGTTTTATAAGAAGAGCTGATGCAGCGTTATGCTGCAGGGCTCACTCTGCATAGGATCACACCTACCGTAGGTGAGTGTGTAGACAGGCTTGCCAGCGTTGTCTAGTGCTGTCAGACAGGGGCTCTTTGGATGAGTGGTTCCCCACCTTTGCAGGGCTGCTGGCAATGAAGGAGGCCAGTTGGTGACCACCCCGAGTGGCTCTCCTTCTAGGGGGCTCATCTGCTGGCCTTCTGGCCTGGGCTGGTTGGGATCTGGCTGCTGGACTAAAAACAAAGAGAAGAGCATCTTTCTGAGATGATGCATCAGTGGGTGTTCCAAGTATCCGAGCAGAACCAGTCCCTGAGCTGTTATGGAATACAACCACCTTAGAAAGAGAAAGTGACATTAAAGCAGGTGGGATTGAAATACAATATGGGAAGGGAATGGAGGATGAGACGGTTTTATGACCATCTTTTCTCTAAGCTTTTTCACTGAAAAACTGCTTAATGAAAAATCATAAAACCTGTTTAATTCGATTTTGCTGGCTAGTAAAACTGAGAGCTTTTTAATGGAGCTTGAAGGTTAGATTCTTTCCAAATAAAACTGTTAGAAACAAAGTATGTTGGGTATGCAGCTGTTTCACCTCTCAGCGTGTTTCTCTGCTCAGAGCAGACAGACCACCACAGCCTTTGAGCCAGAACCAGCAAGGCTTTACAAATACCTGCTGGTGAGTTTCTGCTCCTGCTGGATTTTTATTCTCTCCAACGTTTATTCTAGGTGGACCACCCAAAGCATGCCACACCAGGCTGGAATGGAGGAAATAGTTGGACAGGGCTGGTCAACTGTGGTCACTCATTTTTTGCCTTATGGTGTGGATGGTTCCTGGCTTCAAATACAATCTAAAGACTAATCAAAAGGGCGTCCTCTAACTCTTCTACAGAAAAACCTTTTCTAGAATCATGGATACATTTTTTGATCCCCTATCTTCTGCATCTAAAAGGTTAAAAAGCAGAGCTGGGGTAGAAATTTACCTCAGAAACTGTCGTTTGTAAGCGGTAGGTCTTTTAATGTTACCCTGAAACCTCCAGCCTGGGTGTAGCTTTGTGGATAGAAAGTGGTAACCTCTTCTGATTGGTTAAATATTCTTAGCATAATATTTTCATCATACCCTACATATATATAAAGACTGAAAAACAAACTAAGACTTTATAAGTAAGCACAAATAAATCATTATCAGTCCTTTCCCTGTTTTTAACAGAATATATCTATACAAAGGAAGTATTTTCATTACAGACACTGAGACAGAAAGCCAGCAGCAGGTCTGGATTGGGTCTGTCTGGAACATTAGAAAACAAATTCTTTACTAGCCCCAAAATACCTTTAAACAGCAATATGTCCAATGGATGCATGGTTGCTGATTGGCAACAGAAAAAAGAATGGATCGAGCACTTTTGTTCCAAAAAGATAAGGGCTGTATGGAAGGAAGCAGATGGAGAGGAAGGATTTATCCTCTGCCAACAGAAACAGTCTGTTAGAAACCTTGATTTCGGGGGAATCTCATACAACTAGCATCTTGTAAATAAGGAAAGAATTGACATAAACCTGAGGGAGGGGCACACAAGATGGTTCATGCCACTATTAGGAGATATATGTAACCTGAGCAGGGATCAAGCAGCCAGACCGCAAGGAGCTTTTTGTGAACAAATTATTTTTCTTCCTTTTGAGTCCTGTAGTCATTATTAAATATCTTCTGATGTCTGTTGTGTGTTAAATCTATGCTCTTTATCCCCAAACAATCATCCTGTATGTTTTTCCATGTAAATTAGTTTCAGCTTCAACAGCTTGTTTTACTATCTGAACCACATCAGGAAAAGTGTGTTCCTTAATCTGATGGCAGCTGCAGTCTGCTTGTTTTACAGTATTTATATGAAGAGTGCTACTGCATCAGTTACAGCAGTGTTTTTAAATGACTCATTAAGGGGAGATTTGTTAGTTATCTAAGCTACTGCTCCAAAGCAACTTTGGTGCCTAATCCTGAAAACTCTGAAACCTTCACATCCATTTAATATGGAAACTTTCCTCCCACTATTTTCGTCTTCTTGGATAGAATAAAATAGAATAGAAAATACCTTTATTGTCCCACAATGGGGAAATTGCAGCAAAAGATTAAAGCAAAAGTGGCCACACAAATGTGGACCTTAAAAATTGTATAAAAATAATAGAATATGTGACAGAGTAAACAAAAAACAAATTAAATACTGTACTGTACAATGATATTATTCTTTGTACCAATTTTGAAGTTTTAGTTTCAAACATTTCATCGTTTGGTAACTTTTAACTGTATTTTGTGATCATTGGTCCTTGCTTTCTTTTCCAGTATTTCAACATATTTCTGTCAGTATAGGAGTGAGCCTCTTATAATAAATGGTTCTGAATCATAGAACCAACAGTCCAGGGGTTTAGGAGTTTGGGGATTAAAATTTCAGGGAAATATGATAGAAATAAATCTTAATTGTCACTGAAGAGCCAAATTAATAAGCTGGAAATGCTACTTTTTCCAATATCAGTTGGTTAGTACTGGAAATAATTACTTTCAGGTCATCTTACCATCTAAAAGCTCCTCGAAGTCGTCAACAAAGAACTCACGCAATGGTGGACGCTTTGGTCTCTTTAATGTATTTAGCAGCTGCTGGATTTTGTTGGAGACACGACTGTTGACAGGAACACCTATAAGATGAGTTTGGAGGGGTGAGAGGTAAAAAGCCAGGGATATGTAAACAAGGCAAAACAGATGTGAGGAGAAACAAGCATGAAATACATAAACAAGGAGGGACATTGCAGTAAAGGCATGTGTGGGTGGGGAGATCGATGAGGTAATGAGAAGAGCACAGATAGGAGTAAAAGGTCAGAGTGGAGGCATGGGGCAATTTAGAGGACAATGAGCTGTCACACTGCTGCATGGCAACAAACCAGAGGACCGCAGGATCCTTTACAGACACTTGGAGGTCAGACATTCGGCCAGGATTCTTTAAAAATAACAAACAAACTTCACAAAAATGAATGAGGTAACAGAGAGCCACCTCGCCTGCTGCCTAGCAACAAAGATCTCTTCTCTGCAGCATGTAAATCATAAAATTTCTGTAGGCCTAAAGGTCTCCTCAACACACATATATACAGATCAAAATCAGTAGAAGAAACAATCATGAGTTTAATCATGTAAAAAATAAACTCACATGCTTTTTATGTGTATCAATGGAAATGCTTTGCAAACATATTAAAAGAGCAGAAAAAGCAGAAAAGAAGAGAAACAAAAGACTGAATACAAATGAAGACTGACGTCCTTTTAGATTTTCCTCAGATACTGCCTGGGTTACCAGACAATACATTCACCATTTCATTTCACTCTTAAATCATGAAAAGGGGGTCTTTGTCAGACATTGCAAACAGCCACAGTAGCTGAAAGCCACAGCTGTACGCAGCATGCTACATCTATCTCATAATAAAAGGCCTGAGTGAGACAGATGCTGCCTCCTTATGTGGGCAAAGATGTAGTCTGAGTTAATGTGTGGGGGTCAGCAGCCCTGTTTGGCCAATTAGAAAGTCCCCCGACGCTAACGGGACATAAATCCCATCAATTAATCAGCCCTAATCACTAATGTTACAGCCAACCAGGACCCATCTATTAAACCCCTATAATTAATCTGTATATGATTTTGGTCATTTGCATTGCCAAGACTGCTTTTAGCATGAATTAAATAAAAGAAATGTATACATTTTTACGGAAAAAAACCTAAAACACTTTCACAGGATAAATTAACAAACCCAAGCTATAATGAATATTTTATAAGTGAAACATTTGTTCTGCTATATTTCAGTTACAACTTATAAACCCCAAAACTTAAACCAATAATGTGTTAATGGCATTTGTCAAAATGTTCCAGGTTCCTGACACTGTCTGTAGGTCTTGAGCCACAAAACATTTCCAACCATCACTGATACAAAAATGGCTCAAATACAACTTTCATTTTCTCTATATTTTATGCTGTAGTTAAGTTTTCTAATCCTCACAGTATTTTTAAAGAGAGAGTGATGTGTTTTTTGCAGGTATAGGTACTATTTTCAGCCAAGGAGTGTAATATTAGGTTAGATTTTGTTATATTAGAATAACTAAAGTGCCCTGGGCTGTACTAACAACACACTGATCTAAGTTTGAAATGATGATCATGGTTAATGGTTTACACTATTAAAATAACTGTATAGAGTTTTTTTTTTCTGCTGGAAATCAGATCAAAATCTTTAATTAGATGAATCACATATTCCAGTTATCTAGTTTCCAAAGCTGCCAGCCTGCTAGCAACACCTTATTTAACCATTTCATCTAAACAATCCATGCAAAACAATCTTCTCTTCTGCCCTCTTCATTTCAGCTAAACCTGGATTGTCTAGCTTATCTGTCTATTTATGTCTAAGCTTGACATAAATAGAGTTCTTTTTTTTTTTGTATTTGTATTATTTCTAATAGTATTCTGCCTAAGCAGCCTTGTTATTTCAAGACTCTAAAATGCCATGCTTTATAACAGTTTCTCCAGAAGAGAAATCGACCCACAGAACTATAAATCTTCCACTAAACCTAACCAAAGAGAATCCTTTTTCCAACAAAGCCCTGATTTGTTGTTTCAGGGCAACCTATCTCATGTTTTTACTGCTGATGGTGAGCAGGATCTTCCTGGTAGTCAAAGCTCTGATCTACACATTGAGCATTAGAGGCTAAATTAAATACAAGATAATAAACATATGCCAGTTAACCTCCCAGTACAACTGAGGAAATTCCACATATTTACGTTTGTGATGCTACAATAGAAATGGCTTCTTTTTGGCTTCATTCCCAAACAAGCATCTGAGATGCAGATAGCTTGTAAAGGCTCTGTAGACCAGGGATGCTACTCTTTGTTTTTGCTTTCTGGTGGTGGGCTGTGCAGATTCTACCCTGTCCCATCACTATGCTGTTCACTGCAAATTAGCAAATGAATAATATTAATATTCTATTTTATGTATGACTTAATTTTGAAAAGTTTGTCCCTAGCTTAGAAGATCCTTCTGCAATAAAACATCAACTTGATTTTGAGCTTTTTACAAAACTCAAGCCGGAGTTGGAGAACAACTTGACTGCGTGGCTGCTGAATGAGTCAGCTTTAAAAATGGAAACGGTGATTGACAGCCGCCTTCCTTTAGTCGTCTATGTAGCTACAGGATAACCGGCTGATGTCACACAGAGCAGTGAAAAACATAAAATGACAGCTGACAGAGTTTTGTCTCTTTGAGATTAGAAGTATGTTGTCAACATAATAAATACACACAAAGCCATCTGAGTATTAACATCTGTATACGTTGTCTTCAACTCTGTGCAAAGCTGGGTTAGACGAGGCTAAAAAACACATTTAAGCAAACACAGCATATATCTGACATAACCATAGGCTTTCAAATACTGTTACAAAACAAAGCAGCAACCTGAAAACAGACGAAAGCACAACTGGAAACATACATATAAAGACACTAATGCACACGCATATTAGTGCACATACACCAGACTGCAGCAGAACTGGAGGAACAATTATAAATACCATCAATTAAAGTCAGGGATCCTTCACCACCCCACTCACAGCCTGGAGGAGAGACATATCAGTGCGTCAATAAAACCACACCACCTAACTTATGCGTTTGAATGTGTGAAAAATCTACCAGCTGCCTCGCAGAGGTCAGACTGAGTCACCAAACAACAAAATAAGAAGAAACCATGGTACCGAAAACATCTTAGAAACCCACTGATTCAACAGTCTCCTTCTGTTAAGCATCCGGAAGGTGGACTGTTTAGTATTTGCTTGCAGATATTGAGAATCAGGCTGTGCCAAATCTGTGCTGCAGCTTTTATGTTGCCACATCATTAAAATTCTGATGAATGATTAACAGAAAATAAGAGAATGTCAAAGGAGGATGGAGCGGCTTTTAATATTTGACAGGGTGGGCATTTTCTAAAGGAAAAAATTTTTTCCTAATAATTTCCTTGCTTTTTTTTAAGACGAGTACATGTTACATCCATCTTATAATTGTGCTTGAAATCACATCTAAGGGTCTAAACAGAAGAGTTCATGACCCTTGGAACATGATTAGGATTTTTTCTCACTGTAAATGAATACGTTATAATTAAATAAGAACATTTTCGACAGACATAGACTAGCCAATAATTGTGACTTTGAAGAAAAAGAGTAATAATCTGAAAATTGTGTCTTCAATTTGTGTTCAGCCCCCTTTACTCTAAAAACCCTGAAGAAAATCTAGTAAAACCTGTTAAGGTCACCTCATAAATAACTACTGTAGGTTCTTAGTAACTCTGGAGATAAAACATAAATCCACAAATCAGGTAAGATTGTCTATGAGAAGGGAAATATTTTGAATCCGAGTTAACTGCAAAATTAAATGTCTTAAATTAGTGTATTTATCCTTAATTCCAGTAGGTAAATTCAGTAAGATGATATGCCAATGGAATTAGTATTTTTACCCTTAAAACAAGATAATTAGATATTATGCACTTGAAATAAGTGACTGCAGTAGCTTGTTCTTATTGTAAACTTAAATTATCTTATTCCATTGGCAAAGTGTCTCACTTCCCTGTTCAATTCAAGGAAAAAATGACTAATAACTTAGACTTAAAGTTTTTGCAGTGTAGAAGAACATGTAGAAGAACTCACCCTGAACGGATGAGACAAAAATGTGACCCTATTGGCCAACATAAAGAAAAAGTGTGTTTGGTTATAAAACTAATACAAACTAATTAAAACTAACCTTACCCAGTGTGAAACATAGTGGAAACTGCAGCATCATGCTGAGGGCATGCTTTTTGTCTGCAAGCTGGCCAGATAAACAAGGGCAATGCAGGAAGAATTTGTGGGAGGCTGTCAGTGGCCTTAAACCAGAGTCAATGTTGACCTTCTAGCAGGACAATAACCTATAATATACAGCTGGAAATTCAGCGGAATCTGCAGGAGTATAACCAGCCCTTAGCATGTTCATGTGTTAGAAAGTCCAGTCAAGGTTCACACTATTTTATGGTCATTTAATGTTCTTCTGTGTTCTCCATAGACTCTGGGCTTCAGCCATTTTGCAAAGACGAATAAATAACAAAAGTTTAGTCTCTGGATTGAAAAAGCTGATGGAGATGTACAAAAAGTTGACTCATGAAAGCTTCATGTTTTAAATTCTACACTGATCAGAAAATTATTCATAATTCGCCTTTCATTTCACAATTTTTCAATATTTTGTGTTGGTCTCTCACATATGCCCTCATCCTCCCAACCCCTACTGTTGTAAAGTGACAAAAAGTGGAAAAATTGGATATGACTGCCTTTGCAAGGTAATTTATATTTATTCAGCACTTCCAAAGATTAACATCAACAGTATTCAGTGCATATAAGCCTAATGTGAATAATTGATGACCCTTGTATCACCTTATTATTTTCTATTTAAAGCACTGACTCATTACCAAATGACACAGACTGCACAAAATCGCTTAATTGTCCGTCTAAAAAGAAGTGATTTCCTTCCTCTAATAGTCATGATTATCTCTGCCGAGTCATTAGTAACTATATTATTTGCAGATAAAAATCACTGTGGCTTTTTTCAGAAAGGGTGGAAAGGCTGTTACCATGGTAAAGTTAGAGGGTCAGTTAGTGGGGTCAGTTGTGGCTGTCAGAAAGGCAGACGGATTGAGGACTGGACAGAGGGACAGACAGCAGGGGAGGAAGTGATTTGTGCGTGTGTGTAGGGGTGTGTCTGTGTGTGTGTGGCTGAGGAGAAGGAAACTCACCATCTGCGGTCTCCATCATGCTGGCGTGGTGATTGTAGCTGCGGGAAAGGCCTCGCATGGAGCCCACCAGGGGCCGCTCCAGGTGAATGGAGGAGCGCTCGGACAGCCCCGTCACGTCGGGGGGTGCTGAGTGGTTATCTGTGATGAGCGGGGTGTCTGGGGTTAAAAGGTCGAGCCTTACTGTAGGCTGTCGTTATAAAACACTCTACTCTACATCTTATTGGGCTTGGACAGAGCCTAGAAGCTGTAATGATAATTAATTTAAGCTGCAACTTCAGAGAAGATCAGGATGGAATAACAGTTTGGATTAAAGTTTGTTTAATTAAACGTTTAGGCTGAACAGAACAAAAATAGAACACTCACTCATTTACACTCAGCTTGCTTATATGCAGTAGTGTAACATTAGCTAAACTGTGGACCTCCATTTCTTAACATACTCGTATGTTTTAATATGTGTCAACTAAAGGCAACAAAACCTTAATCTCCTACTTTATTTTAGCTTCCAACAGATGGACAGCCTGTTGTTTTAATCATATTATAAAACTTAAAAAGTTTGACAATCCTGCCATACTGTGTTTCACAGGCTTATGTGGTATTTTTCTGTTATATTATGCAGACTCTCTACCTGCACTGATGAAGTTTACGAACTCTGTAACTATGACTTAAAGCAAAATGGGAGGTTTAGAGCTATGTGTCTTTATGTCAATCCTTGTCAAAGTAGGTATATTTAAAGTAGAGAAGCGTTACCTTCGACAGCAGTTATAACCCAGATCCTAAAGGGGTTTAGGCAAACTTTTAGATGTGTCCCTTTCCTGCACACTTGAACGGCAATCTGACTAAAGCTCTTTCAATAGCAAGCAGTTACGCTCTAGAGATTTCTGCTATTGAGCCACAATTTGAGTCTAAGGTGTTGAAGCAGTGATGCATCTAAAGATAACAGATAAATGGCCAAAAATTTGATTCTGTTTAAATGTTATTGCTTAATATATAACATGTACAAAATACCAGAATATTTCTTTAAATCCTTGGAATGGAAATGAGGAGCTAATCTAATGAGTGTCCCTCTTTACTATAACAGGCCTTGTCCACTGGTGTTCTCTGAAGGTGCCTCACACCAGATCATCATCAATACAGAGGCCTAAATACCATTCAAAGAGACCAGTCTTTAACTACAGAATCATTTATTTAGTTTAACAATTTTATCACTTTTTACATAAATGCTATAGACATGATTGCAGATTCAGTTTTTGAATTATTCAATTATGAAAGTTGTGCAATTTGGTTAACGGCATGATTATTTTACTATGGTAGTTTAACCCAGTGTTAAATTCTTAATGGTTGGGGTCTATAGAACAAAGCTACCACTGATTTTTAGGAACTTTTAAAATTTAATAGAGACTAAACGGTTGGTTCCACACCACTATCTTAGTGCTACATCTTTAAAGCATTTTTCCACACATGCTCTGCACTTTTGCAGCATGTTGGGGATGATCCACAGGGGTGGCATGTGGGAATACACGTGGGAGCAGGATATGCTCCAGCCCTGATGTTGGTATGTTCCACCCAACCTCATAGAAAAATGTGTGGAAGATCAGGGGACGAGGCAACGTGCAAACACAGCGGCAAATCTTCAGAAGAATTTTCTGTATATGAGCAACAGTGCATGCTGGCAAAAGTCACAGCATCAAGCTTTTATCTGCTGCCCTATATAGTACAATTAGAATAACTGTCATGCCTCTGGTTTTATACTCTTGTTAAAATAAAGCAGTTTCTAAACTCTGGTATTCTAGTCCTGTTTTGTCTCTCCTACATATTTCTCTCTCTGCAAGGGGTCTGCAGAAATAAAAACCCCGGCTGTTAAATGCATGTGTGGCCCACCACTGCACAAAAAACATATCTTCAGATTTTGTAAGGAAAAGGGAAAATGCCTTTAAAATGTACTTAAATTAATGTTGAAATAAGATGTTTTGGTGTGATGAAACAAAAATAAAAATAAAACTGATGCTGAAATATATCTGTCCTGAGAACAGCTGCAAATATTAATATTTCTTACATCTACCCTTGAACCTACATATCTTGTTAATTACTATATAGATAACCTTCATTTGTTGCCTATAATGTAAACCAGCAGCATTTGAAAGGGTCTATGGAGCAGGGTACCACTAGGAAAGTATTGACAGCTTCATATAGCATCACTCACTGGGGCTTCAATATGGCAAAAGCCACTCTGAGGAATGGAGGAGACAGTTCTATCCTGATAGAATGTGGTTGAACAAAGGCTCACACACCCAAACACACCAACAAGGTCAGAGGTTGGATAGCGAAGAGACACCAATAGTAGCAAAATAAAATGAATCACATTTAATAGGTTTGAACTGTGTTATGGCCACCAGAACAAGCTGATTAGGCTGAGATCAGGCAGAGAGTTTCATCACATGACTAAACAACAGCAAGATGGCCGACAGTGGCAGCTAATAAGCGACATGTGATTTAAAACTGTCACATGCAAGATTGTAACACATTAAACCAAGGTGTTTTGTGTAGCTGATAGAAAAATGTATCTCCGTTTATTTAACTAGGCTGAATAGCTGAATACTTTTTCCCCATGGCACCCCTTAAGTGTTCAAGAAAAAATAAAATGGGTAAAGACTTCTACTTTGATATGATTTTTAAAACATCCACTGTCAGCCAGGCTACACCAACAAAACCTTATTTTGTTTTATTAGGAATCTTGGAAATAGAATTGGCCCTTCAAATGAATTCTTTAAAGAGGAAAATCCCTGCTAAAAATAGCTTGAGTACACAAGAAGACAGCGGTGACAGTACTGTAAAGGTATTTTGTTCACCAACCCCATGGAGTTCACAGGAATCTGAATGGAGCCAAGTAAGAGTAATTATGGCAACAATGTTAGAGACTGAAAAAGATATAAGACTGTGGTGAAGCTTGATCCTCCAACAGGAACACAACCATGAAAATATACTCAGACCAACTATAGATCGCTTTGATTAAAGCAGATATGTAATGCTTGAATGGCCTAGTAAAAGTCCAGGCCTAAATCCAATGGATTTTCAGTTGTAAGATTTAGAATTTGATATTCTTAGACACTTTTTTTACAGCTGATTTGACTTTGATCCCAATTGTTTTTCCAAAAATTTCAGTCTATAGATATATAGAGGTACCCTCATAACTGGCTCAACTCAGGAGAGAAGAATACATGCATAGAATACTAAGATTTCTATTCATGTAAATGTGAAAACTCATTGCTTTGTCTTAGTTTGTCCCACAAAAATCCCAATAAAACACATTAAATTTCAAGCTCACCGCATGAGCTTAAACATGTAAATGTCTAAGCATTTGCAAGGCACTGCAAGACTGAATCACTGGATCAGCAGAAATCAATAAAAAAACAAACGTAGTTATAGTAAGACTGACCAAGTTGGGTGTGTGCCATGAGGTCCGCAAGGGCTGTTGCTGCGGCGTTGGCGTTGAGGGCAGCGTGGGCGGTGCTGTTAGTGACAGATCTGCCTCCTGGGTGGGATGAGGTGGATGAAGCAGAGGAGGAGGTGGACGACCCTTGGATGACACGGTTGAACCAGTGTTCGACGGCTGGGTGGCTGTGGCCCTGATAGGGCGTGGACGTGCCTAGGCGTCCCTGCCTTCGCAGTGAGCCCTCATCTTCTGATGCTGAGGAGGTGTCTGTGTTGAAGTGGTCAAAAAAGGGTAGAGTCAGAAGAGAAGGCAAGAAAACAATACTGTCCACAGACTCAACAGGAAGCAAAGGCAACATAGGTTCAGTATCAAAAGGGTGTTTAAATGAAAGAAAATTGATGAAAAAAGGCTATTAAAGAGGAAACAGTTTTTTTCTATTAAAGCTATAATGGAGGATTTTTGTGAAGTTTCGAAAAGACCTGCTCTCTCCACTTTAATCTATTTACAGGGATAGATTTTTGTCTTTCGTCATGTTAACGAAAAATGAATGACCACTGCAGCAATGCAGCAAAGACATTTTCATAATGCTGACCTAATTGTAGACTACTACAATGGGCTCTATGCAGAACTCCATTACTTCCTGAATTTAAGGCTACTCCTTTGTTTCCTGTCTTTCATTATTGGATGAGCTGATTAAGCCAGTTGTGTTCATAGTTAATCAGGTCAGGCACTCCTGGATTAATCGGTCCATCCAGTAGAAAAAAGGCAGGAAACAAAAGAGTTACCTTAAGTTCAGGAAGTAGTGCAATTTGGTACAAAGAAATTAGAAAAGGCTAAAATCAGTATAGTTAAGGTAAAAATTCACAAATGTGAAAATTGGCAATTGGCCCCTCTAAAACAAACATACATTACATTAACACCAGTAGGTAAACTTAATAAAAGCCTTTTAGCTGTAATAAAAGATTATATAGCTGGAAATAAAAATGAAAGATATGTTCTAAATGACACTTTGCCTCAGTAGAATGAGTTTAAGCTCATCACCTGGTAGTACATCACACATCCTGTCATAAAATGAACAACGTACTAAAGAGAATGTAAGGTTATTTTAAAAATCTACTAATGTTCAGTTAAAGTCAAAGTCTCTGTTTTTGAGGCTAGAGTGAACAGTTGGTCTCATCAAAAATAAACCAAACAGGAAAACCTTCAAAGTAACATCAGCATAATTCAAAATAAATGCATTCATTTTCATCTTCCATACATGCCTGCACTTTGAACAAGTTTATTTTGATTGAAAAACAGAAGGGCTGCCTTTGATGGATGTTATGCAGAAAACCAACTTCAGCTAGAGGGCTAAGTATTAGAAAAAATGATATAAACTAAATTATTGTTTCATTTTAATCATTATGAAATGACTAAATTTAAAACATCTTTAAATGTTAGATAAAAGGTTTTCAGCCTGTTGTTCATAACAGCTTTAATAAGTTACAGAAACTGCTGACAGAAAGAAGGAGATAAACATTATGAGAACAGAGGGATTTAGCAGATTTTCGACCCGATGCGTGATCAGCACAAGCCTGATGGATATTGAAGCTACTAAAACATTTTCATATGATTATCCTTTCTAATCACCCACGGAACAAATTAACAAATAAAGGTTCACCAGCTGAGACACAATTAAGAACTGCTGCAACTTGCATTTAGCTAATATTTAGTTTACAGAGGCTGTCAGAAGAGAGACGAAGGTGGTGGAGTTGGAACGAACCAATTTTATTTCTGCACAACAGTGGGGCTCAAGTGGGTTATCTCACATTTAGGATTCTGTTTGTTATCCCTCTGACCATCTCTGCTCTCTCTCAGACTTCAGCAGCTTTAACACATTTAGAAAACGGGCGAGGGAAGGAGAGGATCAGGGAATATATTTTAAGCAGAAACAGAGAAAGAACAAAGAATGAGTATAAATCACCAGGAGACAAGATTGTATAAAGGAAGAAAACTTTACGTCTGGGTCAGGTAGACACGGTTGTTGAGATACATAAAAATACATCAGATAAGTAGGATGTAAAAGCAGACTGTAACTAAGACCTTAGTTATCGCTGCACTGGAACAGTTGTTCTTTGAAAACAGCAGCAGAATAATAAAGCTTCTATCTAATAGTAAACATGGAAAGGCAATCATAAAACTACTTCTACATAGGGGTAGCTGAAGAAAGTGAGAGTTACTCTGAAAACATCTATGAAAATTATCCCATCCATTCCAATTTTCCCTTTAATGATCAAAATGACTAAATATCTGTATTTATTTTCTTATCTAATTTTATAAATAAATAAGAAGTAAAATCTCCCTGAAGGTAAATTCAATGAAAAAAACAGAATTGTCTAACTTTCTTTAAAAAGTCATTTAGGAATGCTATGTTAATGAACAGATGCACACAGATGCAACAGCTGTGCGATTTCAGTAAGATGCTAAAGAGAAAAGTTTCATATAGTGATTTTGTTCAGAGGTTTTCCAGAGAAGAGAGAGATGGAGAGAGTATGAAACAGCAAATAACAGGAAGGCTGAACAGATTACAGCAAGGCTGCCACGTTTTGCTCCTTGAAGCTTTTTGTTCATAGAAAATGGATCTATGCACAGTTAAATGCAGGCAACAGTTTTGTTTTTTTAAATAAACTATTTATTTATTGACCGTTATGGGAGCACATTTTCAGCAGGAGATGCTAAGGAAGCACACTTTGCTACGGCTACTGAATTTAAGGACAAACTTGCATACAGCCCAATGGCAGCGAGGCTCTATGTATTTCAATTTGTTACATATTTGCAGGAGTTTCATTGGCTTTATTCAAATCAACCAGAGGAGATAAATAGAAAAACATGAGCAATAGCAGTAACTACAACAGCGGCATAGACTACCTCACAATATTCTGAGAAAAGACTGCTTACCGTGTACTACCACAACTGTTGGTGGTGTTTGAATGACGTATATGGCATTTTTCACATTATTATGATGGAGGAATAAGCTATAGCATATGGCAATTATTCCAAAGGTAGGACTTAACGTTCGGTTGACTTTTTTCTCACTTTGTTTCACGTAAGCATATTCAGCCACAAAATGTAGACTGGTGCATCATTAATCTAAACAGAACAAGCTTCAGAATTCCTGTTTAGGATCTGGACATAGTAGGGAAAAAAACTATAAAAATTAAAATGCTATGAAAACTCAGCAGGGTGGAAGAAATTATGCAACCTGTTATTCAAGGTTTAAACTTGAAGGCTTCAGAATCAATGCCGCTAAAGGGTACAATAGAAACCCCCAGGGTTAAAGTATGAAGACATTGACTCGCTCTCCCACTGAAACCTCAGCATTGAAGCTCTTAATCTGGTTACTTGCCCTGCCTTGTCCTTTCTTTTAATCCAAACCTTGAGACTCACGCTTTTCTTCACTCCCTCCACCCATACACCAAAACCACCAGCGCAGCAGTAATTGAGAGTTTATTAAGAAATCAAACAACATTATTTTTACCGAAAAATTTGAAGAAATAAGAAAGGAAAGTGAGGCCTTGAAAACACAAAACTTTAATACTAAATAAAGTGTCTGAAACTCCATTAAATTTTTACTCTTTTATAAAACGCCAATGGACTGAGGCACACAATATAAACAGTTGAAAAAGCGAGCAAAAGCTTGACATTTGGAGCCGAAGTACTAAATCTGATAACGCCTCCATGATGCAGCCCATGTGGGTAGGTCTGCCTGGGAACATGACGTCAAGAACTGAAGCTTCTATAGTCGCAAAGAATGAACATATTCATCAAACTACACACTTTCTTCCCAGAGGCAAATGCTTGGAAATATCTTTAATAATCGCTGAGGATATCAGAGGCACCATCCCACATGCCTGTGTTCATGGGAAGCAATGAATCAAACGACTGCAGAGAGAATGTTGAAAGGAGGAGGGGTCTCACCTGGAGGGGTACACGCCTCGACTGAAGACTGAACTAACACAGATCGTCTCTTTGAGGGCATGGGCATCTTCCTCTCTTTGTACTTTGCCAATGCAGCTTGGACAGCCTCTGTGTGCAGATCTAAAGAATAACAAGCTTATTTCGGGTGTTTGTAGTAGAAGGATTAATATTTTCAATTCTCTGGGAGAAGGAGCCATTTCTTACCAGATCTGAAGCGCTCATCTCGGGCATTGCCGGCTCGGGACTTGTTATGTTTGGAAACTGGAAGAACAGCTTGGGAAGAGGCCTGGATTCTGTTGTCAATTTGCAAAGATGGATCTACACCTGCAGAGAAACAGAAGGAATGTTTACAGCAAGAAATAAAGCATCCCGATGTTGTAAGGTTTAGCTGTATTAGTTAAAGCACTACACTCTTTACAAAAGGTGCCTTGGATGGAATCAAACATGCTAAATATTTCTCAAACAGATCTAGTGTTCACAAGATTATTGTAATCCTCTAATACTTTAGCAACTAAGAAATGAGAGCGCGTTGACTTTAATTTAACCAGTATTTTTTACAGCTTTACAGCTGCTTCTGTCTTCCAATGAAGCAAATGCAAATTTCACAGATGTAAGTGAAGAGAAATGATTAGACATCATTAGTGTCAAAAAGTTGGGGTCATAAATGATTTACTAATTAGCGTCTTGCACAGGATGCTTCTCTCTGACATTTCTTGGTAGGTTTTCAGTTGTTCCATACTCTTTCCATTTTCAGATCATGGATCAAACTGTTCTCTGTCAGATCCTCACATCCTGGGATGTTGCTTCTATAACCTAACACTCCTTTTAACTTCCTCACAGCTTTACCACCTCTTTCTTTATTGTCGGATTCATTTTTGTAACACATTTACAGCGAAAAGTTGCTCTTCCTTTAAGTGTACAAACTAAGCCCCATTAGCATTGGGCAGCTTGCTGTTGTATCTACCTGGCTGGCCTATCAGTCACCCATCATTCCAGCCCAGCAATCTAACAGTCAGGGTTTTCAGGGGTAGCTTAGCGAGGATCAATGAGTCCTACACAGTCAGCAACTCCTGAAAAGTGCAGCAGCAGAAAAACAACTGTTTCCAGCAACATTTGCATAATTCAATTCAAGCTACCAAATCTCTGATTTCTGCAAACAAGCATTAATCATGTCAGATACTAAACTGAATAAAAGAAAATGAAATATTTATGGATGAATATTTTTGTGTTTGCCATGCAGTGCATGCCTTCACACATTCATATCAGCCAGTTTCCTTCGTCCCTCTGACAATCCGGTGACACGTCATTCTCCCAGGAGCTCCCGGAGGAAAACAGGTCTTTAAAGCGAGGCAGGACAGCAGACCCGGTTGCTGGGCAGAACACGCCACCCAGATACACAACATTCAGCCAATCACAGACTTGCCCGGTCACAACAGTTCTCTTTATTGGTTCGAAGCGCACCCTGATGAATTTATATCACCTGTCTAAAGCCAGCACTTGGTTGCTGTGTGCGTCAGGGTGATGCATGGCTGTGTATCTTTTCCTACATAACAAATATGACTGATTTATGACATAAACTGAGCAAATAGCTGTATTCATTAAATATATTGATGATATCCTATCCTAACACTAGGATTGGTAGCTATCGGTAAAATGACATGCTTGAGATTTATCCAGTCATTAGGGGAAAATATGCCATCAAGGTTTATTTCTCTATAAACAAATAGATAATGAAGCTTTATTCATAGTAGTTTCTTCAGTTATTGACTTCTATGAGCAGCAGGAGCAGAATTAAAAACGTCCTCTAAGACAAACATAAATTAGTCTCCACATTTGTTACAGAAAAGAAAAAAGATTTTATGTTCTCCTTTCTTTGTGACTGACCAGAGTGCCAAATGTCTCCTTTTAAAGTTTCTTTCCAACTGTTAATTATGTGCAATAGCAGTACAGTCTCACAGCATGATGAACCTCCTCCATCTTTTCTTTGGGAAGACTGTCCTTCATTTATAGGCTTTATTTAACCAATATGGCGAGATGCAAACCCTCCCCCTGTAGTTACAGTACATTTTAAAGACTGCCTGGTGTATGATGCTACAGCTTCTTTTTCAAATGCTCTGAAAAAAGTAGATCTATGTGGTCTTTTCTATCAAACAATAGTGAAAACAGCTCTCCTTCTATACACTAGAAACATCCTTGAAAAATTTCTAATTGAGTCCTTACAAAATATGAAAAAATGACTCAACATAAAAGCCAGAGATTCAGCCTGACATATATTTCATTTATTCAATAAATTATTACCTCTCTACAGATATAGTCCACAAATCTGTGTTTATGTCTCTTGTTGCTGGGACAGGAGCAACAGATGCTCAACTTCCCCCGGAAGAGAATGTATGCACAGCACACTACCTGCATCACCTGCTGCTGAGCTTTTATTTGTGAGCAACAAGAGAGCATCCTGACTAACTGCCCCAGCTGCATGGGGAAGAACAGGAAGGTCCTGCGGTGTGTTAATGAGGTCAGCTGAAAATGTCGTCCAAACAAAAGCTACACCCTGTATTCTAAAAGTCTTACTCATTCAAAACCCCATCTGGTATAACATAAAGAATAATCTATAAAAATATGCAAAGTTTAGAAAGCAGCATCTCTTCATCTAAAGCTAAATTATTTTCCTTATAACCACTCTGTTTAACCACTTAACTATGCATTCAAATTCAGATCATTAAAGCAAAAAGCAAATTTTAAATGGTCATTCCATCTATTGTTTAAAAATGCATATTTTTTTATGCTTTGAGTTGTGGCAGGCAGTCATTGGACAACAGGCAGGGCCTGGACACTGTTGGGTTCTTGAAGTAATGTTTATAGGCAGATGCCAACATTGCAGGCTCACCTTATTCCATGATTTCCAGATTTTTGAAAATGGTTTTTTGTGATTATTAAAGTGATTATCAAAGTTTTATGTGGTTTTCAGATCTATTGACTAATTATATTGGCAGCATTTAGCTGCCAATATAATTAGTCAATACAAATTACTTTTGTAAGCAACACCGCACTCACAGTTTGACTGGAATATTTGTGCTGAATGAGTTTTTTTAATGAAATCACAAATGTAATGGATGTTTTAGGGTATCTGATACCAACTGAGGGATTTAAACGAAGAACCAGAGAAGAACAAAAATAAGTAATGGATTGGCAGAATGAGGGAAATGGTCGCTCCAAGCTAAATAACCGTTCTGCTAATTCCAGAGGAGAAGCCCACAGTAAACTGGCTTCCACTAACACCTGTGGGAGCTGGCCAAACTGTTAACTACAGGGAGCAGATAGTGGATAAAGCAGCAGCAATTTCTCTGGGATTCACTTCAGACACTGGCAGAATCTACAAGGACCCACAGCTTCCAGCTGTGAGGATGAAAATACCCTTCACTGACATGCAAATGTGCATATTTATCATACTGACTGTGGCTTTAATCAGATATTCAATGTAAGATCCATTTAACTTCTCTAAGCATTCTGCTGGAAATCATCATTTACAGAATGATGATATTTGATATTTGAATGATGATATTTCTTTTAATAAATGTTAACTTTGATAGTGACCTCCTCTTAAGCACATCAAAATATGAAATCAGCAAATGATAGAAAAATATTCTCTACCTAACACTAAGTTCAGGTATGATGTCCTCTTTTTAAGCCTATAAGCCTAGAAGGTCTCCATAACCTCCTTAACCATCTAATCTAAGGTGTGTTCATCTAAAACAATACATGTTCATCAAACATGCCAAATATGTACTGTATAAGCGTAGCAGTAGTGTGTACTGAAGCACTGATATAATGAAATACAAACAAAAAAAATAAACTCCTAGCTCTGGTTTTTGAATGATCTATTCGAATATTTTAACTTTCAGAGTAAAAATGTAAACAAACGCATAAATTATGTTATCTATACAAGGTCCGAATTCTACATATACTGTTCAATTATAGGCATAATCTCCTCGTGATAATGGTTAATTTTTCTTTAGTGAGCTGCAGATTAAAGTTCAATCTTTTGTTAGCTATCAGTTATAAGCTAACAGTTATAATTTAAACATCTAGAGTAAAAATATTTACATTTAAATAAACTGGGTAGCTTCCTGCTACACACTTGATTTTTTAAGAAACAATTTTCAATATAAATTAATGCATTGTGGAGGCAATATTAGAACCCTAATTTGTCTATTTAAAATAAATTCTGATGTGATGTTTAGATCACTGTGAAATAAAAGGAAGACTTAGACAAACTTTATTGTCATTTTATATGCAGAGATTTACAAAACAAAATTTCATTGCCCAAAGCTTGCAACAGCGAAATGAGCAGCTTAAAAGAGTGAAACAGAAAAATGAAAATTACCGTTTTTAAGGCTTAAATATGTTGCAAAATGCAGTAGACATTCAGCACGTTGGTAGTACAAAATAATGTAGAGTCCAGTTTAGAGTTCAAAATTTCAACAGTCTGATGACAACGGGGAAAAGCTGTTGCAGAACCTGCTGCAAAGTCTCTTCCCAGAGGAACCACTTGTGCCCACTAGAAGCTTTTGTAAACAACGAACCACTGCCCAAAGAATCAAAACCAGCAAATCCAATAAAATGTACATCTAATTGTGTTCTAAAAAATGGTTTTATGCTCAGTGAAGACAGAGAGAAAACTCACCAACAAAACATATCTTTAGAGGGGTCAAGGTGAGCTTTTAAGACATAAGAAAACTAACGACTGACAAAGGTAGTAGTGCTAGCATCACACTAATACTCTGATTTGATGTCAGCTATAGTGGTTCACTGCAAGAAGTAGATATAATAAAAAAATAACATACATTTAAATTTCTTAACTTCACTTTAGATCATCAAGATGCAGAAACACTGGATTAAAGTAGATTTGTGTTCCAACAATGAAATCATTGCTTTACTGGTTTACTGGATGGATAAAGCAGGCCATTGTTGAGCTGCTGGAATGGTCCTTACCTCAATATCATTGAAAGTCAGTTGACTATGCTTAAAAGCCAACTAGTTCACATGAGTTCTAACAATTGAAAAATCATCGAATTTCAAGTATAAAGCTCTCTGATGGCAAAAGGAAGTTTGTGGCTTTTCCAACCTACTAGAATCACTGCCTTAAAATGTATTCCATGCCAATGTGGTCAACTTTAACTTATCACCAACGGTGTAATCAAAGCAGTCCTTGATATTATTGATGCCCCAATCACCAAATCAGCAATTAAAATCTTAATAAATTGCACAGCCTTCTTTTTTCAAAGTTTATACTTAATGTGAAACAATGCAATCCCAGTAATGAAGGGGAAAAAATTTAGATATTTAAGACTGTTCAACCTGAAGTTCAGTGTCAGGCTTGCAGGCACACATTGGCAAAGCATAAATGTGTAAATCATAAAAAAAATAATTCAACCACTTCATTAGCATCTATTGATATATGAAATTTGAGTCAGTTTAGTATATTTTAACAGTTGTCTTGGGTTTAATTATTTGTACTATTTCTAAAATGTTTAAAAAAGTTAAATATATGGAAAAAGTTTGTTTATTCCGATTTCAATTGGTCTCTGTATCCCACTTGTTATCATACATTCAGTCAGAATTAAGTCCCGCCTTCTCTAGACAGCATCTATCCAGCAGGATGGTAAGGCTTACCTTGTATCTGTGGGATGTAAGGCGCCAGCAGCTTGCTTCTTTTTTTCTCATAGCCCTTCTGAGTGATGTCTCCTGTACGCACAGCAACAGACAGAGAGAGAGAAAAGATAGAGACAGGGAGGGGGGCAGAGAGAGATGAGTCATTAGCTTGGCTGTGGCTTGGTGCTCTGAGTGTTTTAATGTGCATAACGGCCTCAGGATCATGCTTCAAGCTGGTTAGACTGGCACCACAGGGCACCAGATCCAGGTTCTGGTTAATCACCAATAATTATTTCTCTATAATTTATCACAAAACAGATAATAATCAAGACTAAAAGTTTTACCACATATTTAACTTGATTTAGGTCTAGGCCATTCGGACACATAAAATATCCTTTGATTTGAAACCTTTCAAAGAATGGCTGAATGTGCTACTTTGAACTCCCACCAAGTCTTTTATAGCTTACAATTTTTGTCCTTATCCAGTTCTTATGTAGACTTTCTTTATCATAACATGCACTACTTAGTGTTGGTCTATCACATTCAATTTAATTGAGGGGAGCAAAAAGGTTTCAGTTGTGATACAACAAATTGTGAAGCAGTTCTAGCAACATTAAATCCTTTGCAAGGCACTCTAAACGAATCTACAATCCTACTTATAACAAATGGGGCCGTTACTCTTGTTCTCTGGCCTCTAAGCCGATTGGGCACAAACGTATAAAAATGTGAAGGCAGGTGTTGTTTACAGTGCTGCCTACTAGTCCTGAGTCACCAGTAACAACTGAATGCCTGCACTGTTAAATGCCCAAGAGCGATGGAGGCCAGCAACAATACAATGCTGTCCGCAGACTAAGCCGGCTGACCTGACACTGACTCGTTCTGGTGATAAATTCCCTGTTTGTGTGCGCGTGTGTGATCAGTGGATGTCTGTGTGTGTGCCAGCGTGTCTGTTTGCACACCCCACAGCAGCCAACCAGTTTGACAAACATACAATAGAGGCCCACTATTCTCTGCGACAGCTCCAAATTCTGGCCTTCGGCCTGTGAGGCCGGGCCCCATGGAGAACACACCGATCCACAGAGTTACGTCTCAGTAAAACTAGGCTTTTGATCCGACAACAAGCAGCTTTGTCTGAAAATATCATAGACTTGAACATTATATAAAAATCACACCTAACTATTGTCTTCCCAACAGCTATTGTTTCCCTGTTTCCACAAGACAAAGGGTTGTAATAAATACTGTTTGTCAGATGTATCATGGCAATCCAGTGTTACTAATTTGACAACTTAGGATTTATCTTGGCTTCTTTTTTACCTCTATAATAATAATAATAATAATAATAATAATAAAAGCCTTAGCTGCTGTAAAACTGAGCAATGTTGTTTATTGTCTGTGAGGACTTGTGGAGATTTTTGGTGCGAGAGAACCTGAGGTCCTTTTCCACTGTTACAAACTCTATTTGCCTTGTTTGGGTTCATGTTAACTCTACTCTCCTATGGGGGGTTTTAATGTTACAATTAAGTAGGGGAGACTGGGAACATCTGCGCAAACAGTTGAAGACATTAGTTATTTTAGTATTTATTATAATATTAGTAACAAGTAGTGTTCTGATGTTGTGTTTTTCACACAAATTAGTACAGTTAGAACCAGAAATAATGCTGGTCGCAAGTAACCGAAAGTCTAGAAAATGAGTCGAGCTGTACCAAAAGGCTGAGTTGGTCCTAATGGGAAAGAGCCAATTTTTCTCACTCTTTCTCCCAGTCCTCACCCACTAGTCACTCTCAGCTGCAGTCTGAGCAGGAGAGGTTCATCCTCTGCCACTAGACTGCAGAATAAAGCCTGGAATGATGAAACTTATGAGTAGACAATAAGGTTAAACCATTAATCATATTTTAAACAATAGGATTTTAAAAATCTGGGACTTCAAAACTAAAAACTTTGTTTTCATCAATTTGGTAAAGACACATTTTCCAAAATGTCTATCTTAGTATGGACATTATCTAAACCTTAGAGTAAAGGGTTCCAACATTTCAATTGGAAAACTGCACATTCATGTAAAACAGTTTGCCCATAAATGGTGTGCATCAATGCGTTATTTACTGACTAAACGTTTTTCCTCTTTCTCTTTGAGGTTTAAGTACCACCAGAAGAGGGAAGCTGGAGGACCCAAAGGTCAATATGTGCCCTGCTGATTGGGGAATTACAGGGTTGGGTGGGGAGGGTACTGGAAGTGGTAGGGAGGACACAGATGGAAAGATAAATAGAGCACAGCTTTGCAGCTTTGCCCTTAGTCATGTACAGAAAAGTCTATAAATCCTACAGTAAAAAATATTGGAAATGCTTAAAGCAAAACACATCATCCCCTGACCTCCAGATACTTTTTTTCTTTCTTTCTTTCAATCACCTTCAGTCTTCTAAGCAGACTCACTTCTATCCCCTTCATCTGGAGTGAAAGCAAAAATCCAGCCAGTTATTTTATTTAACCATAAACTCTGCATTATTCAGTCTGAATATCATCTACTGAGCATGAAGATAATCTTGTTAGAGCACTTGATACCTTTGTCTTTTGCTGTGGGTTATTGACTCTGACTGATCCCTGTTGAGACTCTCTGTCTTCTGGTTTACTGACAGGAGCTGCTCTTTCAGAGACGTCCATTATGTAATAATACTAAAGTGGGATCTCCAATCAGACACATAGGATAGATGCTGAAACAGCGCAGAGTCCTCTACAAGGCAGAACAAACGCATTACTGAAATATAGAGACTATAAAACATACTTTAAGCTAAAACAGAGTACACATTGTCCCCCCTTCCTCCATTAGCACCACAAATACAGCCTACTATCATCAGTGGCAGAAACTAGAAGCAGCAGCTCTGCAGCCAAGGCATCTAAAGCTCTGAATCTGTTTACATCCTGTCACCGTTATGACCGATTACAAAAGAGGAAGTACATTTAAAAGTGTGTGAAGCTTTGTGTGCATATCTGATTGGCAGCAACAGATCAAGGTCGTAATACCAGACCAAAACTCTCATATTGAGTGAATTCAAAATGTTAAAAAGGAGTTGAATGGATTTTTATTACTATTTCCAAGTGTTTTATTATTAATGTAATCTGGAAATAAAAACACTGAATGTCATGAATCTACCTATGATCAGAAATGCACCTACTGGAAGCATTATCAGGTATTACTAACAACTTTACTCTGAAGCAGATACTGCTACTAAATAAAGAAAGATAAGAGTCCAACTTAGCTGTTTTTACTCTCTGTCTGTGTGGCTAATGAGGTCTGAAGATGTACTCTTATGTTATAAGACTGTTTTTTTATGATAAAAGGAACAGGCAGCAAAAGAGAGCAAGACTTTTAGCAGATAACAAGAAGGCTAAAGAGAGAATAAAAAATAAGTGTTATCCTTCTGAGCCTTCAACTCCAGTCTAACATGGAACATTATGGATCTTAAAATGTCGGCAGCACCTACGGTCTCCAAGAAATAAACATAAGGACTTAGTTTCCATTAATGCTAGCTTCAATAAACACATGAGTTACTTCTCTAGGATGCTAGAGAAGAATGTAAGTGATATACATTTAAAAAATAGCTTCTTAAATTGCCATAAACTGATGTCACGTTTGGTTAAATGTGGGTGTGGCTATTTTCTCTTTGTTAATTTGGTTGAGTTTACAATGTTCTTGGATATTTCTTTGCATTTTGTACAGCTTCCTGTTTTATTTAGAAAGACCTGTAGCAAATTTTTAGCTTTCTAGCCTTTTTTTTCCTGTATCATCAAATTCTCAGTATGTGTGCTGCTACAATTATTTAGCTTTAGGGTATTTAACTATGTAGGTAATCTTTGCCCTTGACCCCACTTCATGGAAACTGAACCATAGAAAGAACATGGAAAATAAAAATAAAACCAAAATCATCATGAATGGTTCTTCATTACATTACAAAACATAAATAATTTCATAAAGAAAAGTGGTGTTAATTTTGTTAATAAATTGGTGTCTCTTCTGCAAACAACAGCTCCAGAAATCCTTAAACCTCTGAAAAAAATATTCCTGTCTGCAGCAGACTCTAACCCCCTCTTCTTGAGTGACCACGAGCCAGAAAGATGGCTCCACCCTTTCCACAATGTCAGATCCAGTGCCAGTCTGACCCATAAACGTGCCAACTCCGGTGCTGAGCCAGCAATCAAACTGTCTGCCCTTCAGACACAGAAAACCACAACTAAATATTTAGGCGGGGGGGGGACTACTCTCTGGGCTTGTGCATTAATTGCAGCAGAAAAGCAGATGTGACCAGCTGTCTGTCAGCATTAGCCCTCCTGCAAATTTGGCTTAGGCTTTACATGTTACTGTCATTTAAATATTTGGACTATTAAGCACATATTCACAGGAATATCAGGAAACAACATCATCTTATTTTAGGATGCAAAGTATTTTTCTGACTGGACCTCATCTGGTTATGTCTGGACATTCTCATCTGAATAGAAAAAAGGAAAAGGAGTATAGAGAAGCACCCCACCAAAGGGAAAGCAGTTTAATCTGTCAAGGAACATAAATACTGTGAAGAATACAGTAAAGACAAGTAGAGTCACTCACAGAAGCCAGAGCGGATTTAAGTAGTCCTCTGCAAACAGAGCAGTGATGGAGAAAGGGTTCAGAAGAAGAGGCCGTCAGGTCAGCTAAGGCTAACCTGCAAGAGCAGTCTAACAAATTTGGCTGTCATAAATCACTCTTTGTTTCCTTTCAAAGTCAAAGAAGGAGAATGAACGAACCCCATCTCCCTCATCCTATCGTCCTTTCCCTCTCCTCCCTCTCTTTAACCCTCACTTTGCAGCACCCCCTCTACATTCAACCCCCACCCCTCTCTCTCTCTCTCTCTCTCTCTCTGTTCACCATTTCCATCCATCCCTTGTTCACTCCCCTCCCAGCGAAGGTCTCCACAAAGCCAAGCTTGGCTGCAGGATTAGGGTGTCAAAGCAGACCCCTGCCCCCCACCTTTCCCACATACCGATCCCACACAGCACCTAAACTGTACAACAACTGTGAAACGCCTCCATTAGCTTGTTAGGACACGTTCTCACAATCACGTTACAAAGCACGAAGACAGCTTGTTCAAAAGCAGCGCAACAAAAATCAAAGCTGGATAATAAAGAAATGAACAGAACTATCAAGTAAAAGAGGAGCTTCGTAACTTTAAGTTCAAGGTTGTAAGTCTCCAGCAATCCCTGAAAAGTGCGGTGGGAGAAAGAAATCCAGCCAAAGGAAGCGACTGAGGGGTGAGATTAGGCTACCTTTGATGCTGAGGAAAATCCTCCCTGTATTTAGAGTGGCTTGAGATGGAGTACCCCAGGAGTCCCGTGGGTTTCCTCAGCCTCCTCCGATGTCTGGAATAGGGATAGATGTCTGCTGTGTCTGAGTAGCATCATCTGTATTTCATTTCAGAGCCACCTACTTGCCCTGTGGCAGACACTTTAGTGAGTATATCTGCATATGATTAAGGTAATTAATGTTCGCAGTGGAACTTTTAATGAATATAGCCAAACATTTCTGGAAGCAGGATGAGAGAAAAGAGCCTCCTGTCTGATTATTTAGACCTTTCACTGCTGGGCTAACCAGCTTCACTGAGATGGTTCATGAGGAAAATTCTTTGCAAAGTCCTTGAGTTCAATATTGTAAATAAGTAATAACAGTCAATATATAACAGACAATACATTTTTTGTGGATATCAGCCAAGCATGTGCATACAACGATGAGAGGATGGTAAAAAGATAGTAAGAATGAAAATTATTCACACCTTAACAGTTAAAGATATATTTTCATCCATGTTTTCTCTGGAAAATACAAAGATACCTCCCAAATGATGATAACAAAAGTACAAGATGTATAATTATTGTGAAACAAATCATGTGTTTTTATTTCAGTTTGAAAAAAACACATGTTGAAGATAATTTTTCTAAAATGCCCATTATTAATTTCTTCCATAATTCCTAACCAGCCTTTGGCATGTCTCTGATGGTAGTTTTAGACTTTCTCTCTTATGGGCTCCGAGTTGTTGAGGCTGGAAACCCTTTTTGTAATCAACCTAATCTTTATCTCCCTCCACAGTTTTAAAACCTTAATACTTCCACCCAAATAAAACATGCACAAATTTAAAGATTTAAACCCTAAAGTGTTTAATTGGTTAAAAGTGGAACGAGTGCACAGCTGCATGATTTCATAAAATTTGTGATGAAATTGCAAATTTGATTGGTTTATTATGCATATCTACTTTAAAGCAATGAAATATAAAAAAAATATTTTGTCTATGTCCTTAAAGTTATATCAAGCCTATATAGAAGTGAATGGGGGGGGGTACGTCTCTGTTAAAACAGAATAAGTAAAAAAAAAAAGAACTATGCATGTGTTCATGTTTTTATTGAAAAAGTTATGCTTTGAGAGGAAGTGTTGCATTTAAGGGCGTGTTAAACCGCCTGTCCTAATAGCATGTTAGAGGGGATGTCTGAACTACACAGGACACTTTGTTGAGTCCAAACTGCTGCCTGTAAATTGCTGAAGAGCAGCTTTTTGGAGGGTGATGGACCAGACGTGTCATTGGGGCTGTCAACATGGCGCCCACACTCTTTGCTGTTCTGCTGACTTTGGCCACATTGCCTCAGGTATGTTCAGGCATCCAAAAACACCCGCCAAGGCTTTGCCTGTGTTTAATCTGCACAGTTGGCTCTCCAGCTTACGGTTTGGAAATATTTATTTTCAGTCATTTATGGAAACATTCTGGCACCTGTAGACTAAATGGTTTAGTAAAATGCTTATATTTTTGGCTTTATTTATCATGCATAACACTATAAGACAATTACAAGTGAACTTGGAAAAAAAATGGATTGTAATGCAGATATGGCACCCCTAAAGCAAACATCTAAAAAAAAAAAGGTACAACAGACCAAACAATGCGCCACAACTTTACGTTTGCAATTAAACAGTCAGTGTATGCAAACTTTTTTTTTTTTTTTCCATGTGTATCTTGGTCTATATACAGAACATATTCTAAAGACCAAACCGCTTAAATGGTGGGTCAAGCATAAGCAAATGTAAACATTTAACACGTGTAAAGCGATTTTCCAAATCAGAAACTCCAACGTGGCTGCAGTATTTGCACATACAAAAAAAAAAAAAAATGAATTGTATTTGTAATTAGCGCCTCTTATTTCGAATCTTAGAATATCAGGTCCTAAGATATGATGAATTAAAACCCTGCAGCTTCCTGGTCCAAACATGCGTACAGACCTGCCTTAAGCTGACCTGTGAACATTTAAATGCTTTGGTTCCCCTGGCCTTTAATGCCTCCTTAGGGCTGAAAATAACTAAAATACACCAAGACAAATAAACAGTTGCAAGAGAAGAATTGCATGGAGTCAAAGAATAACACAAAATACCTCCAAATAAAAGCTAAAGAGGTTCTGCAGAAAGAAGGGGACCAAATCCCCCCAGAGATAAGTGCAAACCTACAAGAAACAGCTGCGCTAAGCAGCAATGCCTGTTCTACAGCTCTAATTAATCTATTTTAGTTCAGCTTATGTCTCTAGATAAAAATTAAACTTTAGTTTAAAATGATACACTGTTATTTTATGGCGGAATAAATAGCTTTATTCTTCACTGTACTTAGAGTATTAGTGTACAGAACACAGGACAGGATAAACAAAAAAGCTAAATTTATTATGTATTTATATTACATTTTGGATCTAACAGAGAATTTATAGGTCTATGTGTTAATAAGGTTTGGACTCAGTCATTTAGAGTTCAGTTAAAATAAGAGCCTTGAATTAAGTTTCAGAGCTAAAAAATGTCCAAACACCAACGTTTCATTCACTTCCAACATAATACACTGTGGTTTATAGCAACGGCGTACTTGATACAAGGCCAAATGCTTTTTGATCAAATACTGAATGTAGCGCTCTGCTTCACAAAGCAGTGTGGCGATTTTCAAAATGGGAAAAATAAATCTTGTAACCTCAAGGCTATGAGAAATATGTTATTGCAAAGTCAAACAGAATGGCAGATAATATAAATGCAATGATGGATCATTTAGTGTGAAAAAGCAGGAAGATGAAGGGTAAGCGTTGCAGAAAAGAGGGGTTGATTAAAGCTGATGGGGAGACTGGAACTGGGAGCCAGCTGGAGAAACGTCAGGAGGTGGACCTAACTGGGAGAATTTCAGGCACAAAAGGAAGAAATGAGGAGAAAAAGAGAGATGAGGGAGGAACAACGAAGGACATGATTAAAAGGTAATGACTTCCTCCTCCTCTCAATAGACGCACGTGCTGCTAACACACACCAAAAACACACGCACACACATTATCTGATAACTCTGATCCTAAAGCACCCCCTCAGCTTCCATCCATCAACAGCTCCAATCACAGCATTGCATCACTTTTAATTAAGTATTGCCAACCAATTAGGAGAGTGAACTAACCCTCCATTACACTTTGTCAGTACGTAAGCCCCCTCCAAGAACTCATCACATAAGAACACATGTACACACTCAAAATCCCCCCCTCCACCCCTCAGGCTCAGTATGGCTGGTGAGCAGACAGACAGCGTGAATAATAAGACATTAGATGCAGCGCTGCTTTACACTGGGGAGCCTGCAGCTGTGCACTGTTTCTGGGAGTAGACAAGAGGGGCAGCCATAATTAACAGTCTCAAATCAACACCATTACTATATGCATTGGCATCAGAGAAACACACAAGCTGCTGACATCAGCACTGAAAGAGACAAAGAAGCACGACCACACAGCACCAAGTGCATAACATATTAAATGCTTGGAGGAGTCAAGGTAACAGGAGGAACATCTTATTATTCCCTGATTACAGAACTTTAACCTTTTCTCATTTAACAATCTCAAATCTTTATATATTTTTACTGAGGTAAAGGGAACAACAGAAGAAAAAAAAGGTAAAGTTTTGAGGGGGAAGGAAAATGCTGGATGGGTTAAACTTTTTGGCAGCAGTTTGGGGTGGTTCTTCTTGGATAAGAAAGCTAATCAGAGTTGGCAATAAGATGGACGAGGGTAAATACTAAAGAAAACATTTTAGGGCTTTCACCAGGATTGAGTTGCTAAAGCTATAGCCAGAGCCACAATGATAAAACGTGCATCAAATTTCCTACAGGTGACAGAAATTTGGGGGCCTAGTGATTAGGGCATAGAGCTTGGAATCCTGAGTTTGTGAGTTTAAAACCCACAACGCTCCAAAGGCATCGCAAATGGCAGCCCACTGCTCCCCAAGGGGAGGAGTTAAATGCAGAGAGTGAATTTTGTTGCGCTGTACTTGTGACAGTGAAATGACAATAAAAAGCTGGAAACAAAGAAAAAAGTTCCTCAGATCCGACTTAAATTCTATGAAGAATCACTTAGATCCAGTTTCACAACACAATGCACTTTACGGAGACTATTCAAGTCATACAGTCAGATTGATGAAACATTTTCCATCTAATTAAACCCAGCAGATTGCATCAATAACTGACTTTGCAATCATCAGAGCCAAGACCTAAAAGACAATGTTCATGACAACTGTTTATCCCGTCTGACTGGACTTTTAACCATTGTGCGTAGAAATATTTCACACACAAAAAATCAGTCCTTTAGATGTGCACAGCTGATATACTGTACAGCTAAAGACACGAAGCTTCAATTCCAGCAAATGGTGACTCAACATGGAAGTTCCTGCTGATAATTTTATTCATTCATCAATGTTAACATGTGTCCTTCCTTTCACTCACCTTAGAAATGTTTTATTTGTCTTTTTTTAAATCAAATACTTGAAAGTCAATAATTCAAAATGTTCAAATTCAAACTTTAAAGAAAACTGGACCAACCGGATAGAGAAAGTGTTCAGTAGTGTCCTCCAGTATGTAAATGCAGTACACTGTTGGTGCATAAGTGAGTCGCATTGGCCTGGCTCCTTTCCAACCACGTTCATCTCAGCTCCATTTCTACGGACGACTTGCAGAAGGCACTGAGCTGCAGAGCAACCGAGCTATGCTGCTATTCTGGCCCTCAGCCAGAACCTCACCATGTGCAAACTAGTGTCTCCTCTCCATGAACTGCAGCAGCACAACTAAAGACACCACAGGAGCAATATCTACTGAAACACAATCAAATAATGACATCTTTATGGCATCAGCATGTTCACATTCTCACTGGAATCAATAACAGAAAGTAAAGAATATCATGGTAAAACATGACTGTCCTATTGTTTGAGTGTTTTTGTGCAGCATGTGGGATTGGTGCGTGTGTTCATGTGTGATTTGTGGAGCGAGACATCTGTGTGACAGGCGTGACCTGTGCAGGAGCCTCAGTGTTAACACGCTGCCCTGAAATAAGAGTATATGTTCAAAGCTGGAGCGCAGCATTCAGTCCTCAGCAGCACTGAAGCTGAATAGCGTATGCTTCACCCTTAGAGCTGCAGTGCTAAGCTCAAGGACTCGCGGGACATTTCAGTCATCCACTAACATGTTTATACATCAGCTCTCAGAGCGGAGAAAGCTACAGGATCAGTCGTGAGCTGCAGGAAATAGTTCAGGCCCTTACTTCTCTTCTGATGCTGTGTTTGCTCTGGAGGCTGACACTAAATAGCAAAAGTTTTCACAACAATCTGAAAGCGCCAGTCAATCGGTTCCCCATTAAAAGCTTGTGTCACTTTTGACTTCATTTCTCCCAGAAGATGACACAACTGCATTATGTACTGAGGCATCTATAGAAAACAAGTAGCTATGCATTTTGTTTCAGGGAAAAGATCTAAAAAAAATAACTGTTAAGGAATCACCTGTTTTTTGGTCGCTTTCCTAAGACAGAAGATTTCCATTTATTCCATCTCCCACATAGTAGGCAGAGGCACCATGCAGCAGCTCCAGTATGCACCTAAATGAGCAAAATCTGTTGACTGGTAACTAGTCTGAAGCCTCCAGATCTGTGGCTTCTCCTCTCCTTGCTCCTTTGCGCGGTCTTAGAGGACGTGAACAGATTTATTGTCTTCTTTTTCGCCTGGTTATTACCATATGAATGGTCATGTTTCATTGGCTTGACACAAGCTCAGCCATTAAGCTCCTTGCAGATATATACACACACACAAAAACATCTCTTTTTTTTTTTGCTGTATAGAGAACCAGGATGGTGGGGGTGGTTGCATCTCTACAGATGCAAGACACCGCAGTTTCTGTTAACGAATGCAAAAATACAATTAGTGTGTTAGGTAGGCAGTAGCAGATGTCCTTATATATGAGAGAGTCGGCACCAATGTGAGATGAAAACAAACCTACATTCATAACTGCTTAGTCAAAGACCCGATCAATTTTCACACTTCAAAAAGTATGGCTATCTGCGTTTGTTGGCATCAACTGTTGGCATCATTTAACACAACCGCTTGTGTTAAACGTAAATGTCCTCAATTTGATCAGAATAGATTGGTGATCGGCAGGCTGAGCTTTAGTCTAAAGAATAACTTTTTATTGGTTTGAATTTGAGGCAAAAACACAAAAACTGTTTTGCAACTTTTGATGTATACGCATCAATAAAGCACTGTAGCCAACATTTTGACTGATTGATTGACTTTGTTGATCTTTACTCGTTACATCAGATCAAATAGTCAAAGGAGAAGAACAATGTGCCAAAGCAAGAAAAAGGTGCATGGTATATATACAGTACAGTATATACAGTGCATCCACATATGACAGCTATTTTTTTTTTATTTTTTAATAGGATCATTATACAGGGTTGTTGCACAGGGTGTTTAAATGGGTATTTATATTTATATATATATAGTTATTGCACAGGGTATCAAATAGTAATTGCACATTATACATTGTAAGAGTTATCGCCATTGTAGTGTCGCATTGTAAAGTCTGGTTGAAGCAGGGATGAATGAATGACCTACAAACAGGGTGTAAAAGTCTTTCACTAAAGGAGCTGCTCAGCTCCTCTACAGACTGGTGCAGAGGGTGAAAGTGTTGTCCATTTTCCAGGGGTTATAAGTACTTTAATATGCCGTCTGAACATTTATTTTCTCCCTTTATTTGTAAAAATGATTAGAAAAAAAGTTTAATATTCATCAAACATTAAACTTAGCAAGTGAAAACACAAAGAATACCTGAATTTCAGCCAAAAAAGCCTAATAGGTGCCTCAGTGATTCATGTTAAATGTGCATCTTTAAACTAGATCATACTAAAGCTCTCAGGAGCACCACTTAACAAAATTAAGAAGAAGTAATGACTAACTTCTGGCATGCTAACTGCCTAAACAATTATCTTTTTTCAATTTTCTTGCCTCAAGTGTTTAGAGTCACTGAAATCCCAAAGCAAAGCTGTTGTATTTTATCCAACATTTTTTCCTCGCCTCTTAATAATTTGGTGCAGTAAATTATAGGGTTTAAAAAAAAAAACATTGCATCTTCCTGTTTTTGCAGCACCCAGATATGTTTTTCATGCTTTAGTTTCAAGACAAAAGAAAAGAAAGAGAAAAAAAAAGGGAGATATTTGAAAAACCTTGGCTGGGAATCAAACCAAATCCAGCCATGTGACTGTGCAGCAAGCATCAATCTAACCACTGACACAAAAACACCCTTTTTCAAAAAATTGTATTATTCTTTTACAGAGATGATCAAATATCTCCTAGGTTAAGATTCCTATCTGGCTAATCTAATGATATACATCAATAATCCCAACTGATAGTTTTCTGTATAAAATGTTCCTGAATATCAGATGAGTGTAGCCTCCAAATGTGTTTTTTTTTGTATATAAATGAATAACTTTACTCGATTTTACTCATTTTACCTAAACCACAGGTATACTCTTGCATGTTTATTCCTAGATTTGCTCTCTTTAGTCCAAAAAAACAGCTTATGAGGCTCATCTCTCCAGGCTGCTGGACAGGATGACCACAAGCTTCACCTCATTTCCCACACCATCTGTTCCTTTCTTTCCGTCTCGTGTCCTCTCTGAATCAGAAAGCTGTTATTCTGACACCTTTAAATATGTACTAAAAGGTGCCACATACACATACCTAAATATTAATTTATTACGTTTAAGGTCACTTTAAACTTGCTCTACTTCGTTTTAATGCTTTACTTTCAAAGCCTGCCATCAGATTAATGCCTTTTTTATTTATAGTTCATTAAAGTACAATGCCATGCATGCATGAGTACGGAAAAAACAAAAGCTCTGGCTTAAAAGATGTTGGGTAAGATAACAGAAAAATCACATGAAGTTTTCAAAGCTGGATATATTACTAATGACTCATTGCTGGAATAAAAGGTGGTTCTCTAAATATTTGACTTACAGAGGCTAAAACAAGATTTCTAAAATATTCTTTTTTTTTCTGTGGTTGTACCTTGGTGCAGCTGTTTGCACTGCTGTCTTATAGCAAACAGGTCCTGGGTTCAGATCCTGCCCTGTCTGGAAACTCAGTTCAAGTTAATTGGGCTCAACCCCAAACCAGTCCCTAAACACTTCCCCTAAACATTTACCCTTCTTTCCTGCAGAGGGTCAGCCACATTAAGGGCCGTCCCAAACCATGTAGTGGGTAGGGAGACTGGACCGTTCAGAACATAGATAGCGAGTCTTGATGCAAGACTCGCCAGGATTTGGCAGCATGTGTAACGGCAAACTAGAGGCGGAGGAAACCCGTGCATTCAAATGTAAATTCTACTAGTTTGCTGCAACTTTGTCATGACAGAAAATCCCACGTAAGAAAAAAAGAAAAAAGATGTAATCAATTCCAAAAAGAAAGGCCCTCTTAAAAATAGTTTTATTTGATTCTACAAATTTATTCTTAAGAAAGCAAATCTTTAATGTTATGTCAACCGGGACGGAGCTACAGCCATGAACATGGGAGATAGCAATGACAGAGCTACAGCCATGAACATGGGGGATAGCAATGACGGTTTTCCTTTTCTGTTGGAGGGAAGAGACCGTCCCATTCTCATTTATGCTTCAACCAAGGTGCTTCTCTCAGCTCTGACTTCATTGAGAGTGGCCCTCGATAGTTAAAGAATATGCATAGGGAGCGGTTTTGGGATTGAGCCCTGGTCTCTCTAAATGTTCCTTTTTTGTGTCTCTTTTTTTCCAGTATTTATTGGAAACCTGTCCAGGGTGTTTCCCTCCTCTTTGTAATTTGACCGAACTCTGTATCAGTTGAAGCATCATCAGTATGTAACATCCCCTTATCTGGATTGAAAGGAAACCATCAAGAGAAGCATTTTCCTTCTTTCTGATTCACTTTCCACAATGATTTTTTCTATCATTCTGTTCACGTAGTAGTGATCACCAACACTAAAATCAAACCTTCAGCATACCACAAAACCTTTGTCACAA
>NW_015150809.1:480064-493239 GCF_000732505.1 Cyprinodon variegatus
GCATATTCTCTAATTATCTTATTTTAAGAGTAAAAATACTCATTCCATTGGCAAACTATCTCATTTACCTACTTAGAATAAGGATAAATACACTTAATTTAAGAAGTTTTTACTTATTTATAGATCGTTTTTGCAGTGTATATATATATTAGTGTCATCTCACACTAATACTTTACAAATATTGCCTTGTATTACTTCCCTTTCTCGTTTTCAATATTGCATGGTGGCTCTTTTTACTTCCTCTGCAGCAAAGGTAGCTGATCTCTGCTCCTCTGGCTGCTCTCAGTTAATTAGAAGGGGCAGCGATGGTGCTTTCAAGGCCAGGCTTAAGCTTTTAAAATTCTAACAACACGGCTGATCGCTGTTCCAACAGATGTTTACAAGGCTTTGAGCAGGCAGGAAAAAATCTGGTTGCCCTCAAAGAAGAGCAAAGATGATCTCTATACTGTCTATTTACAGTAAATAAATTAAATACAGTTTGGTTTCATATCAGCCAGGTGCTGGAGTTCCCCCTTTGAGTAAATTAAACCAGTTGGAAAGTGAGAGTGAAATATCTTACACAAGCACAGCACATTGTTTGCACACCGACATTCAAACTTAACCAAATTAGAGGAGAAGCTCAGTCGCCTACCTACGCACAGGGGGAGCTAAACATTAATGAGAGCAGAGGCTGCAAGAAGACAGCCCAGCTGGAGCACATGTGCACAGCTCCTGTTCTAATGAGTCTATTAGTCAGAGGCAAAACGGCCACCACTGCTACCACACGCAGCCACACATACACAAGCCCCTGGCTGAACTCACGTTGAATGCACATTTAAACATGTTCACATGCTCTGCCCCTCGGCCACAACTGGACTAACAGTAACAGGGAACATTGGACGTGCTTTGATGAGCTGATACGGCTGGAAAACAGAGAGGGCCTCGTTCCTGTCAGACGGGTTTGTGGTGTTACATGATAACATCAGGCCCTCGCAGTTAAACACTGGTTGGACGTTGGACCAATCTGTCCAACAGAGGGCGCTAGAGAGGTGTACAGCTTGAGGGTCTAACACCATTACTTCAATAAATCCTTTTAATTTTTAGCTAAGAAGGTTTCTTTATCTTCTTCTTTCCCCTATATTTTATAATAGTGATGGTTTATTATGGGTAAATAAAAAAATGCTAATTTCAGAAACATTTTTTTTCTTTTGCTTATCTTTATGAGTTCATTATCTTCAATTTGCTCATTTCACCTAAATCCAAGTTTTCTCTCTTAAAACTAAAACAAAAAAATCCTTGGGTTTCGACGGACAAGTGTGATGGATAATAACCCACTAGAGCATTTTTGGCTGCATGTTAACAGCATATTTTTCCTACAGCCTGGGGCAGATTTTGTCTTGTTAATGAGGGTCTGTGATACAGGGTACAGTTTCCAAAGCTCTGCAGCTTGCAGACAGACACAGAAGGGCTGATCTGGATCACAGCATGTCAGTAAACCTGGTTTTTGGGGAATGTGTCCATGAAACTCAACTAAGTGGCAGGACTTTGCCGGTGCTCATCGATCACAGAGGTTTGGCTCGAGTAATGAGGGTGCTTTTAATGACGCTGAGCTCTGTGTAATCTTCTCCACTCAGCAAAGGCCAGCGGTGAAAAAAAAAGCAATCACTTAAACCCAGCTGCAGACGCAAAGATCAGCTCTTACACTAAATAACAGCTTCTTGACCTGGAGAGCAATTGAAGCCATGATGTGTGTTTGCAGCTGGGTTGTACTTGAATAATATACTAGTATATCATTTCAAAGATCTAATGGGTTCATGCCTCACTTATCTGCAGAAGGCACAGGGTTCGGTGTAAATTTGATGTAAAAGTGAAGAACAGGCTAAAGTTACACCACAATCACCTTAAAGAAAAAGATTTCCTTTTCAACTAATAAATTACTGCAAAAGGTGTTAAGACATTAAGACAGTAGTTTCCAGACTCCACTTTTTGTATTTTGCTTCATTCCGATACCTGAATAAGCCAGTTCCATTTTCTCCTTTAAGCACTATAACATAGAAAAATAAATTATTTTCCTGCAAAAGATTTTTTTTTTTTTCTGCAAAAGCTGTCATAAAAGATTAGGAGAAGAACCTGCTTTGTGTTGGAGAGAGCAGCTGGTATAAAACTGTTTTTATTATTTTCGAAGCTCAACAGAATTATTTGAACTTAGTAAGCCATTGCATTTTATACGGCTAATTAGCATGGTTAGCATTCCAAACAGAAAACATCAGTCTAAATGTGTTTTCCTGGAAAGTATTCTTTGCTCTTTTTTTTTAGCTTTCCAAAAGGTTTGCCAACATTCCCATGTGCCTTTATTTTACATAACAGACAAATGTTAAAAGCTCTAAAGGATAAATCAGGGCTGTTGCTGTTCTAGCTTCAGCCTTCCTGTTATTTAGTAAAAAAACAACTCTCTATTCCTTTATTGCTGTCAAAATGAAGCAAAGGACATTTATTTGGAAATTAAATGTCCTTTAAATCTCTCTGCTTCCCCTGAAGTAATTTAATGCCTTCCACAAGCTTTTATCAATGGATCTAGTTGGTCTAAATGATGCTGTATGAAAACCTTCTGTTCATATGCTTTCATATTATGCTTACATGCATTTTAAATTATTTTCTTTTATTGTTTAAAACAGAGATGCTGTCCACTTCTAGCGCAGTCTCTAATAGCAAATCTATTTATATGCTGAGAATCCAGATGAAAACAAAAGGAGGGCAGGCAAAGACTTCAAGGGAGTTTTATAAGGGGAAGGTTTGGGTAAGTGAGCGACACGTCTTCGTTTTACTGTTCTTAAGTCATTCTTTATTTTCATGCAGTTTTCCTTCTGCCCCCGAGACTGAAGGTCACCACTAACTTAGCACAGAGAAGAAAGTTTGAGAATGCTTTCTCACATATTTCCTACGATGGTTTCAGTGCTGTCATCAGTGAATCAAGGCACAACAGACAGATCGACAAAATTACATATAGTTAAGAGCAGCAGTGTGCAATTACTCTACCAGTCTATTTAAGGGTACACTTGGGAAGGGAATCGGCTTTTTTTTTTTTTTCTTTCTTTTTTTAAGGAAAAACTCGTTTGTCAAAGCGGTCTATTTTGGCTTCGGAACGGTTCCACTTGTTTGAACTTGAGGAAAGTGTGACAAAGACATGAGAGTAGCAGAACAGGAAATTTGATAATAGTGCCATGTCATAGTAAACACCCATGGTTTGGTTCTTTTAAATGAGGGATTAAAGTAGAAGTTTCTCAGCGCTTTTGTGTAAATGTTGTGGTTTGACAACTGTCTTTATGATAGTTCTTTAAACGGAAGGTTTGTCTGAAATTAAACAAAAGGATGGAAAGTTAGACCTTGCCTTGGCATGAAGCCTGTAGATCTGTCTGGGTAAATAGAGTGCTGTCTAAAAGTAGTCCCCACTACTCCCTAAACTTTTACAAGTTTTGACCCAAAAGAATTCACAGACTTCAGCAAAATTTAGTGGGATTTTAAGGGATAGCACAACACGAATGAAAAATAATTAACCAGGTTTAATTTGGAGCTAACTGTACTTTAGACAAATTACAAAACAGTCAACTTGTTTGTAACTAAAACTTATTATAAATGCTGTTCCCTGAAGGCCTTGTAGATTTCTTCAAGATCATCAGTAAAACATGCAAGGAGAGTATTAAAAAAGAAGTAGCCAAAAGGCCTATGTTAACTCTGGAGCAAGACTGAACTTTGCAAGCTGCATGATGGCAGCATCATACTGTGAAGGTGCCTCTTTTTTAAACCAACAGACAAACTGGTCAGAGCAGACGGGTAGATAGAGATAGCTAGACGTTGCCAAAGACTTAAGACGTCAAGTAGGTACCTAAACATTAAAGCTAGTTAGAATGGCCCAGTCAGTCCAGACCGAAATTCAACTCAGAAGCTTTATTAAGTTAGTGGGGTTTAATGGTTCAAAAACTGTTTTTTAGCCACAGTAAGCATCTTGGATAACCCTGGGCTGCAAACTGGATTGTGGTGAGATCTGAGATTTCTGTCTTACAACAAATCCATCTCGAAAGACTCCCGCTAATATGTCCGTCTCCTTCAACCAGCGCGTCGAACAAATTACATTCCAGCTGTGTTTTTAGGGGTGGGTATGTAGGAATGACCACAGTCGGAAGGGCCTTGCTGTGGCTTAACAACACTGGAGGACTCACCAGTCGATATGGCAATTGACTCATTTAAAACAGGAGCAAAAAGAAGCTCTTCATGCATTTGTTAATTTTCTGCTATGATTGGCTTAAATCGTATTTTGGAAGCGGGTTCTAGCTCACACGTCACCCTATCAGCTCAAAGTATTGTACTAAACGTCCCTCCTTTTCACAAACAGACTGAACGGCAGCCATCTCAGGTTGATAATGTCGAACTCAACTCAATTTTGCACCGGGCTACTGCCAGGTTACATCTTGGCTGTATGTATGCAAAAACAGATCAATTATGCTTTCATCAGACCAAAACGTCCTGCTATAGTTTTAGGAATCCCTTAGATGGCTTATGGCTTATAGCAAACAGCAAATGAGACTTCTTCTGGTTTTCTTTAAACAACGACTCCCCTGTCCTGGAACACGATACAGACGTAGCCTGGCAAAGTTTCAACCACAGGTTTTGACGTAGGTTATTTAGACCTAAGAGTGGTTTGCTTGCAGAGTGAATACCTGTCTATTCCATTATACACAGGCAGAGGATAGACAATGTAAAGATGGAGCACCGTATTTCAGCAGAAGGACAAGAAAAAACGAATTAAGAGCTTGGATTCAAAATCTCTATAGCTTGTAAGGCGCTGGATAACATAGCTTCTGTTTGGATCTTGACTCTTTTCAGGCGCTTTATCGGTTTAAGTTGAGTGTTTTCATCTGTTTCTATTCACTCCCCTGAGGGCACCTGGCCTTGGCATGAAGCCCACAGGCCTGCCTGGGTAAATGGATGTAACAAGAGGGACAGACATACCTTTGATGTCTCTGGACTGGTGGGAGGCATGTGAAGAAAGATGTAGGTGAGAAAAAGAGGGAGAAAGGGAGAGAGAAAGAGTACAGCTGATGAGAGAGGAGGAAAGACACAGAGAATAATGGGGGTGGGATATATCGATTGAACAACAGAGAGAGGAGCAAATAGAAATAAAGGAAGGGAGGGATTTAAGGTAGAGAGGAAAAAGAGGAGAGAGCATACGCTTTGAAGTTATGAGCTGAGCTCAGATCTGTCTCCCTTGAGTAACAGCAGGGAAGGTTGGAGCTTGAAATCATAAGGAGTGGATCGTTAAAGGGAGAAAAAAAAGAGAGCTGATGGATCGGGATATTGGACAGGAATTATAGTGGACCTCAGTCTCTCATTTTTTTATTTGTCTCTGCACAAAAAAAAAACACTGAACTGAAACAAAAAAAAAGGAGCAAATTCAAAGCTAAGCCTACTTCTTTTATGTGTTTTCTGTCATTCAGTTGCTTGACCATCTGCATTACTGCTGCTCTCTTCTTGTTGTTTAATTCCCTGCATATGGGCCTTCCCGTTGTATTCTGCCAGACCAGACATGGTTATTTAAAGGCTTTCAGCATCTGTGGTGCTGGTCTCCTGCTGTCCAACATTCCCTCTGGTAAGCAAAGGTCACCCTGGTGGCAGCGGTGTACTTGTATTTTCTAAGATACAGAGACACAAAACTTAAAAACTGAGCTATAGTTCCTTGCAAAATGTATTAAATCCCTATAACATTATGCAAAGCAAAAAACACAAAGGTAACCTATTAAGGCATGAAAACAAGAAAGCTACATTTTCCAGCCTCATACAAGTTGGCTGTGTACACAACAGGACTTCTTAATGGCTGGTTATACTCCTGCAGCAGCAAGGTTGTTGCAGATATTTTTCAATTTATGCCCAATATTGAAGCGTGGTCTGCGCTATGTTATTCCACGCCACAACGCAACAGGGACAACACAAACTAGCTGTGGGTCTAGATGCGGCCGAGGCAGTGAGGAAGTGGGGGCAAGTTTGTGCGACAACGGAGGGACAGGAGGGTGAAAAATAGCTGGGATCCAGGTGGAAAAAGGGTCCCAGCAGTCTTGTGCACCTTGCTCTTCTCGCTGGTCCAACTTCACGAGTCGTTTTCCGCAATGGCGACCGTACTAACAAGACAAGCTGGTAAGGTACCACACAGGAAATGGGCATAGAGTGGAGCGGATGCAGATTTGACCAATCAGAGGCCTCCCATTTGCGGCACTGTCTGCGGTCACCTACAATTTTGGAGAGGTGCAGCAGAGTGTCTGCGGCAGGGGCGGGGGCACATTTGCATTCATTGCGACACACAAGCAGCCGACTTGGTTTCTGAGTATAAATCAGCCAACCTGCCTTTCCACATTATTCTTTCCACAATACTCTGCTTAAAAAATTACTAATTTGGGAATTGCACCCATTAGGTTTTCTGTAGAAAGATTTTTTTCCTGCAAAACTGTTGACTTTGTCTCTTGTCAAAGTAACTAAACCAATGTGGACAAAACAACCATATTTTCAAGCAATGACTGATACTGAGTTAATACGTGGAATTGATTTTTTTTATCCCTAATCAGAACTTTTATGTAAGAGAAGATGCCTTACAAAAGAAATTTACACCAGAACTTTTTCTTTAGATTAGCGATCAGAGTAATGGGGGCTGATTATAAATGCATGTCAAAAAAATGCATAGTTTTTCTGCAACTTAAGTACTATTAAGGTCTTTGTGTTAAAAGGATCTATCACAATAAACTCTGTAAGTATGGTAAAATAAGGGATGTGCATCTTTTTGCTACAGGATTCCACCATCAGCAAACAAACAAAAGTATGAGAGGCTCTGACTGATAGCGAGATGGAAAATGACATGAGAGGAGGAGTGAAGACACAGCAGTTAATAGGGCGGAGGGGGCACTTTATCTTCCCTTCACACTCGCCGGCCTCCTTCACAGCTGCCAGGCGCTTCCTGTTCCATTGTAAAAAGCTCAGGCTGTGTGCGTACAGGAAGTGGACTCTTTTGTTTCCCCTCTCCTTCCTGCTGGTGTCGAGCGCAATGAAGGGAGGAAAGAGTGTGGAACTGGAAGGGAAGGACAACGCACGGAGTGTTTGGAAGAAACAAGGAAGGAGCTGTCAGTGGAAAGAAACCCTTTGGATTAAAATAAAAGATGCATAAGTGGAGTGAGGGGCGTTGCTTTAAATAATGACATTTTTTTTTTTAAAAGGAGGGGTTTATTTATTAGGAGCACAGATGGGATAAAGCCTTTTAGTTCAGGCACGCATGCGGAGAGAATGCCAAACATGAACCCTCCACTGATTAGACACCTGATCCCTGACAATTATCTGATCAGTTTTATTGACTCTTTAGGGAACTGACTAAATAATGAGTGGCAGGCTTTCAACAACAATATATATCATGTCAACCAACTCCCTTTAATATTCTGTATTGATTCACAGCAACACAATCACTGCTAGAGATGTTAAGCTCTTTCTAACTTCTAATCTCCAATCTTTATGTAATGGCTGACAAAAAAAAGAAAAGAGTTTTAAAAAACAGCTTTTACTCACTGTGAAGTTGAAGAAATTTTTCTTTGTTTGGACCAAAGATTTTTTCATTTCCTTATTATTACTTTGTGAAAACAAAAAAGTACCCATAAGTTTCCTCAGTGTCTATTCTTAGGCATCTCTATTTATATTTATTTGGTTCCCAAAGTTTAGATTACATAGTGCAAGATGTCTCTATATGTATGCAGATAATGAATTACTTTATATATCTGTGCCAAAGAATGGCCTCAAGCCACTGTAGTATGAAAGTTAGAGTTTGCATGATATAAAACCTCGGATAATTCATGATTATATATTATATTATTGCTGATAAGACAAAAGTCATTGATATTGGTTGCAAATTGGTTGCGAAAATGTAAGGAGAGAAAACGGGCTTAAAACAGTTAATAAGTATTTGAGTTGAATAAGAATTACTTTATTGAGAATGTTGGAAGATATTATAAGTATTTTTACTTATTTCTGCTCATTTTCTTTCATTCATGATTTCAGCTGTCACCTGCACAGGTTTTAGTTGTTTTCTAGTTAAAGATGAAATATTAAAACAAATAAATAAAAAAGGGTAGAGATAGATTTTAAAGTTGTGACCTAAACATATTTCTGAACAGCTTGTTAAATTGGATCCCCCTCAGGTTTTCAGAGACCTGCTTACTCAGAGTGCCCAAAGAAGGAGCTCAACAAAGGGAGGCAGGACTTCAAGATAACGAACTAAATGCACAGATAAGTTGGTTCCTTTAAATCAGGAATTAAAATGTTTTACTTCACAGCACCTTAGGGATCTCTAAAGCACTGCTTTCCTGATCCCTGATGAGCACTGATTTCACTTAAAGTTGCATTTTAAATATGCAGTTAAACATTAGCTTTATTATGCAATGCTCTAATGTTTTGTCAGATTCTCATTGTTTTTTCTATATCTTTGCTTTGAGTTCCTGTAAAGCCTTTTAGATATCCATGCATATGAATGGTGTAATATGAATAAACTTAACTTGCCTTCATATACAAATAATTGGCATTCATAATACTACCATTATGAATGCCTGCAGCAGTTTTAAATTTGCATCCATGCAACGTACAAACACTTTCTGAAAAACAAACTGTATAATCAAAATGTCGTAAAGCAGGGTGAAAATGTCCCCACTCCAACAAGAGAATAAACTGGTTCCACTGGTCAGACGGGTCAATGAATGAAGCAGCACAGAGGCAGAGAGGATAGGAGAAGAGAGGAGCCTGGAGCCTAAAGAGAGATAGCAGCTGCTGAGAAGATTGATTTAAGGAGAGCAGAATAACGACAGCCAGGCATCATCCAATCAGACCCTTGTTTCACATGGCTGCCAGAGCAGGGAGAGAGAGTGTTTCAGTCTGCATAGTAAGTTCTCTGAGGAAAGAAAGGAAAAACTTAAAAAAAAACATGAGGCAGTGAGAGGAATCGGGCAGTGTGATGTTGTTGCCTGATGTCTGTGTGAGTTCGAGGATCTGTCACATCAAAGAGCAGCAATGAGGGAGGACATAGAGAGGCACCAAGTCTTCCGGATTAAGATGTAAAAAAAAAAAATGCAGCATTTCCAAAGTTTGAAAATCACTTAAAAGTAGAGACATAGCTATCACAATTTTTTTTCTTTACAGCAAAGTATTCATATATTCTTTTGACATATTTTAATCACAAACCTGCATAGATTTTTCCCCACAAAAGGGATGAATAGAGTTTATTTTTTACTAATGAAAACACAAATTAATTCCATCCTAGTCGTGTCTATTTGTACTTACAGTACCCCATGACTAAATGATTTGTGGCACAACCACTAACTGCAGTGTAGCTGAACATATTTAAGGTTTTTCCTTTATCAGATATATTTACTGAAGTCCTTATCCACTGTTCTCTCCATTAGAGCAAAAGTTCAGTCAGATAGGATGGAGATCTTCTCCATACAGCAAATGTCAAGTCCTGCCACAGAGTCTAAACTGAGTTGGCCTTAGACTGGGTCATTTAAAGACATGAATATGATTTGATGCAACAATTTCCACTGTGACTCTACCTGACTGTTCAAGGTTTCTGTCCAGCCAAAATGTCAAAATCCACTCTGATCTCAAGTCTGCAGCCTCTAATAGGATCACTTCCAGGATCAGAACATACAGCTTTTAAAATGATCCCTATAACACAGAGGTGCCGTCACAATGTATCCCTGTGCACGTGCCATTTTCAGGGTAAGGAGCTCCCTGGCCAAAGAGTTCAAACTTCATGACCAGAACACCTTTCTCCATGCATTTGCTTTATCAAAACAGGATTAATATAATTTTTTAAGGGATCTGAATTGTCAGGTTGGGGTGGATGCTAGGGACCCAAATGCAGAGATGGAAGCTGAGGTGATTACTTGTAGATTTAAAGTTGAAATGAAGCAAAAGTCTACAAGCAAAATGCTTAAATCCATGAAAACAGACTTGAAGGACAAGGAAATGACAAGGAACCAGCAAGCAGTGACTGAACAGGGGGTGTACATATGGGAGACAGAAACAAAGACCAGGCTAATCAGCAGATTGGGAGCAGGTGTGCACAGAGGAATCTAGAAGGGAGCTATGGGAAGGACAGAGACATAAGAGGTTAACAAAGGGCAAACAACAAATACATAAGAACTCAAATACAACCAGAAAACAACACAAAATGGAAATGAAACCAATAAAACTAGAAAACACAGAAAACAAATAATTCAAAGTGAAAAGAAAACTTAAACAGAACAAAAAAGTGCAGAATAATGACATGAATAGTTTTGGAAGACTTTGATTTCATATTTTACGTCAGGGGTAATCTGCAATTCCATCATTGGCCAATAGTAAAATAACATGCAATCAAGGCGGAACATTCAGTCAAATTATTTTCTCAAGAAAGGGACATTTGTCAACTTTAAAACAATCCTTTATTTTGAAGTCTACCTACTGCCGATCATCAGTCAGGGCAAAGGGAAACTGAAAATTTTAGATTCAGATGAATGGCTGATTACTTTATAATTTATACAAGTCATAGCTTGATTAATACATCTAATAAATAGATTATAAAACATGACCATGGTCACTGTAATAGAGGCCTCACCTACAGTATTGTTTTCCCAACTCCCATTTTTTTTTTCATTTAAGGGTTTATAGTTCTACTGCTTTAACTCTAAATATCTCCAAGAAATTAAATGAAAGCAACAATATTTAGTAAAATACTTAATTTAGATATTAAATTGACTATTAAAAGATATATTCTTTTAACAAAATCCAACAAATTCTTTTCTCCAGATTATACAAGTTTCACCATTTAGAGGAAATGCTCAAGTGCTACACCCCCTCCATAATCAGTATATTGTTCCCAGCTTTCCTAAATCCTTTTTGCTTTAATCACATACTGTGCGGTTGGCTTAAGTTGCCCATATCTATTGTCACCGCAACAATAAAACAGGATAAATTGGGACAAAGCTGGAGGATGATGCATGTTTATTTGTCCAACATGCATAGCAAACAAGATGGTAAGGGAGTTAAAAAAAAAAAAAACATCTCAGAGGCTCACTGTGAAGCACCATAGCAAGGAGCAGCATCTGGCTGAACACGTCTCCATAACAACCATTTATTATGAGGCTTTTTAAACATTTTCATCAGCCATGCAAATAATTGTGTAAGGTGCTGTCCATCCATTGACCAATTAACTGTACAAATATCATCTTTGCTTTTTTAATGTAAATGTTATAGTTCACTAACTTTAAATAAAAAAAACATTAAGCCAATGAAGCTAAATCGACTGAATGTATCCATTCAAGAAAATAACTGAACACCAGCAGCTTGGCAACTATTAAGAGACATTTTGTATGAGGAAAATGAAAATGTTGTCTGTCTCTTCAATGGAAGAGTAGTTATTTTCATTACTAAACTGTAGACATACGGGTTAGTTCTTCTATCCTCATACAAATACAGCAATAACCAATTCCTTTGGACTGTTTTCATTTGTGTTCATGTCAGTTTAAGTGCTCATACTCCAAGCTCAGGGACAGGAGTTCAATATGAGGAGCTGCAGGTTAGACTATCCCAGAGGAGGCAGCTGGGCTCTTCACCTCTTGGCTAAACCATTCATGGAAGTTTAATGGAGAGTGATAATAAAGGCAACTAATCAAAGGAACTGATGGGAGGTCAAGTGACCGTGGTTGACTTGGGGTCAACGTGAGAAAAAAAACAGGAGGCGGGTGTGTGAGATAATGGAAACACTATAAAGGCACAAAGAACAGCAGCTATCTGTAAGCTATAGCTCACCTGAAGAGGGATAAATTGTAAATGTAAATCCTTTTATTGTCCCACAATGGGGAAATTCCCTCTCTGCATTTTGATCTATCCCTATGGGGAGCAGTGGGCTGCCATTGTGTAGCGCACGGGGAGCAGTGTGGGGTTAAGGGTTTTGCAAAGAAACCCAGAGTGCAGGCTATGGGGATCAAACCGGGTACTTGCAACCTTCTCAGAGGACAAGCGCACTCTTCTAACCACTGGGCCAACCCACCCAAATTATCTTTAAATAACAAAAAACCGATCGCTGCTTGTGGGGTAAGCTCAGATAAAGGAATCCATCATGCATAAGAGACAAGAATCACCTCAAGTTTACAAAACTTCAGCTGAAAAGGAAGACGCTGTAGTATCTGTGGAGTACTGGATGCTTCTCTGAGGATATATGAGTCTTTGCCCGCAGGCACAACCCATTCTGACAACACTGCCGTGGGAAACTGACTATACTTACCATCTAAACTCTATGAGCTTAATTTAACTCTGTCCCTTTCTCTGTCTCAATTGCTGCCTCTCAATCTCTTTTTCTTTACTTGGCATCTGTCCTATTAGAATAAGGACATTATGGACAACAGATTTATCATCTTCATTTTTAGTCTGATCATTTGACTGTTTTGCTTGTTTTCTTATTTTCTGACTCTACTGCTGCCAATTTTCCTATCTCCTTTCTTATCTGTCACTGATTTCCCAGTCAGATTAAGATCATTAATCAAGCAACCTGCTTTGCTTAGGAAAAATAATTAATTACATTCGGAAAATATTGTGTACTTCTTCTGTATTATGAAAAATGATCAAATCCAGCTACTAGAAGAAAACCAAATCTTAACAAATGTATGTAAAACTGCCGGATGGGATTTTTGTCTAGCCATTGGAAGGACAGGTCATTTGTTTAAACTGGGACTGTATGTAGTACTCAGAAGCAGTCAACGTGTTCTCATTTTGGAGCCGTATGAAGGATTCCTGTAACATGAGCCAAGCTAACCGCTGCACAGCACAGCCACAAGAAAAGCTAAGTTTTCTGCCATCTAAAACAACTCCAACCATAAACTTTTATGATAGTTTGAGGGAAGCCTATGTTGTAGATGTTTCCATGTCGTCACTTTTCCGTCAGACTGTTAGACAAAGTGGTAAAGCTGAGGAGGGCTACGTTACAACACGGAAGCTTTTTCTGGGTGAATTAAAGGCTGTTTAATGAAAAAATATTTATATGTTTTTGACCTCTGCTTGACAAGCAAGGAATTGCTTTTAAATGTTTAATGTTTGAACTGGGTTCTGGTTGACCTACTAAGCCAGCAATGGGCCGACGTGTA
>NW_015150809.1:493624-551774 GCF_000732505.1 Cyprinodon variegatus
TGCAGAGATTTTTTAAACCAGCTAAAATAATGCTATGCATGTCTTAGTCCATTAAACAGCTAAATCAGATTATTATATGCAGTAAGAATATGACACACTAGTTAATTTCTATGATCTAGCGATAGCTGCTTTTCAAGTTAAAGCCAAAATACATTAAGCTATAGAATATATCTATTAATATCTTTTTTGATCAAAGTTACTCTAAAAGTCGTGCCCAGTTTAGGAATCTGTTATTGTGTCTGAAACCTTGGTTAAGATGAAACGCTGCTGTGAAGGAAGACAATGATTGCTCTCAAGTTCTCCCACCTTGACAAACTAAATGTCTTTAAAATCTATAGCCGGAATAACCTTTTTTCTAGACAGTGCATCATATTTAATCTTTCTATTTTTATCCAACATATTTTTTCACTGTCTGACAGTAAATTCCCATAGGGGCAGAATTACCAAAACAGTCCTGGAGCTGAAATCTATAGCCTGTGTGAACTGATGGTGCAGGGTGTGGGAGTCAATCAGCTGCTGTTTGAGCGAGGAAATCCTCCGATATCCCCGGCAGCCACCTGTGAATCCACCTGACACCTGCACCGCTGGCTATGCGTCTCCGTTTTCTGCACAAACACACACGTTATGATGAATACGCCTGTACAAATGTTTTTTCCCGTGTTACACCCTGTTTGTTTGCTTGCATATTTAACCCATAGTGGAAAAGGAAAGGAAAGCAATGTAGCTGTTTGCACACGCTGTTTACCATGCAACACTTTAGAATTACAGGAATATAAAGCAGGATTACTAAATCAACACTTTTCTTCAGACCTCACGCACCACAACAGCTTTTATGTGGGCATAACAGGTCCATCTGTATAACACTAAATTAATTTTAATTATAGAAATATGAGTTAAATATGAAATTGAAATTTGAAAGGTGTTTTATAAACAGATAACTGTTTTTAGCAATACAGTGATAAGAAGCAGATCCAAGCTCTTTTACCGAAGAGGATGATCCTCATGTGTACATCTGGGTATTTCGCCACACTAATGAAAGGCTGCATTTAAAGGTAAACATCCATTCCCTCACCTTCTGAAACTCCTAAATAAACACATTTAAGACGTCTTAATCCTTTTGTTTCAGGTTTTCAAAACACATCCGGCACTCATCCTGCTGTGAAACTGTGACTCACATTCCAGTTCTTTTATTTACACATTATATGAGCGCCTTGTGCCATTTTTACTTTACAGTCACTTGATGACTCAAGTTATCAGTGTGGTTGTGCTTGTGAACTTACACACAAGCCACACGCTTTTCCTGGAGAGTTCAAATTGGCATTTATTTACAAAATAAAATGGCTAGAGTTGTGGAGCTGGTTGCTAAACAACTGCAGTGCCTCAGAAAAGTTTTCAAACTCTTAAAACTTTTACATTTTGTCTCATTCTAAAGAGATCAATTGATACGTTTTTAAGGACGATGCCAAAACTGATTATTTTCAAACCTGGAATCCAACCGATTCCTGAAATGTTTACATTACAAATTATTACGCAAGAATAGCGAATAATACACAAGCTGTATTTTGTTGATTGCACATTGAACTAATTGGTAAATACTTGCACACATTGGGCAATGCCTATACAAGAACAAAACACTAATATTGCCCAAAATATTCAGCTAGTAAATCTTTTAATCTATCTCTACTGCAAATTATTACATATCATTTAATTAAAGACCAACAAAAAGTGATGCATAAATGTGAGGTGGACATAAGTAGATAGATGGCTTTATTTTTTTATTTGATGCATATTTATTCATAATATTTTCATAAGTAAAGTAAAACCAAAGCCATTAACTTTGGGTTTTATTTAGGGACAGTAGAGGCTACAAAATGCTTGGAGCTAAAGCCAAAGTTTACTTTCCAGCAGGACAATGACCCTAAAAATGACAGATATTGACACTGAATCATTTTCATTTGTTTAAATGCCCAAAGTCCAGGTTTGAAAACCGATTTTTAAAACCCATCTAATTTCTTTTTTATGAAGATAAATGAGTTTGGAACAGGTGATTTTTACAAAGCAGTGAATCCTTTTTGTCTGTTAAGCAGTCCACAACAGTGCATGTCAGATCTCTATTTGTAAAATCCTTTTATTTCCTTCCTTCTTTCTGTTAACATATATAAAATTCGATATTAAGCAAAACAGTTTCTTGCCGTAATATCACAGAGAGTAAAGTATGAATACTTTTTTAAGATGCAGGGTACTGTTGTAGAAGGCAGACCTGACTGAACAAGTTTGGTTTACTGCATGCAAACAGATTATACAAACAGCTGCATATTAATTTGTCTTAATGCATACATAAGTCTGCTCAATATGTGCTCAGTGCACACAAATCCAGACATACAATAGATAATCCTTACTCCTAAAGCGCCCAGATTCTCATGATATGCAGACATAACCTAAATCATGTGCAGCTTAGGACTCTTATCATAAACCTGCATTTTGGCAGTAGGCCGGTATCATCTGTCCAGGTCTTATGAGAGAGATGGTAGGTAAACCATTGTGATGTAGGGATTAGTAATTTAAACATGTGTTCTAGAAGCACTGCTCATAGCCTTAATATCTGCCTGTCTTTGTTTTTTGTTATAAAATAAAACATGGAGAAATCTTGTTTTCCATAAATTATTGAAATAACTCGCTGTCCAATCTGCTGTGATGTTTGGAACATCAGATTCCCTGCATCAGAAAGAGAATGCAAAAGGTATCCTTTTCTTGTCAATTTCCTACTTAGTTGCAAAAACAAGATATTCGAATGAGGCACAGAGATAAATTGTTCATGAAACAAATCTTCAATGTAGCAACAGTATTTTTTCGATGAATATGGAGCGCAGTGATCACTTTAGTCCAGTGAAAGAAGGAATGAAGAAATTGGTGAAAGGAAAAAGGCAATGTGTAAATTCAAGAGATAAAGGAAAATTAACCAAAGAAGAGGGGATTAAATTCAACAGATAAAAATGGGAGGGGAGGTAGGAGGTGATGGTGGTATAAATAATGACAGTACAGCTAGACTGCATAGAAAAAAACTGCAAAAAAAGGAAAAAGAGAAAGAGCTGAATTATATGCATGTGTTTTAAAAAGGAACCAGAGGTACTGATGTAATTCATAGGGCAAACAGCAACCATCAGGTCAGACCCACTAACTCCAATGCAGAATGAGAATCTTAATTGTATATATATAAACAAGATGGAAAGTAAATAATAAAGTTACCAAGGCAACATCATCAACAATCCCATTTACATCACAAATTACAAAGTGAGCTTCACTTCATCCACCAGAACAATAAAGTGCATTAGGGCAGCTTGCTCCCAGTCTTGATACAGCTTATTGATACGTTGAATTTGAACTTATTTCAATGTGTTATCAGTTATTCTGGTGTAGAAAAACTTACAAAAACCTTCTCCTGTTTACAAAATAGTGTTTTTTAAATGCAAAACAAGTGAATAGTGTTTATCCTGCTGTTTATGCATTTCTCTGGGGATAGCTGGAAATAACAAAGAAGGCAAGCTAAAACAGCCAATACAGTCTTTCTTATCATGATATTAAACAGTTACAGTAAAACAGACTTTGACCTAGGCGACTACTTTGCAAAGCAATTAATATGTTAATAATTTTTTTGATTAATTGATTACTAATAAAGGTTCCTTAAAGAAGATTTTGTGCGAAATTAAAACCGGGTGAAACTTAAAGTTTTCCACTTGAGGAGTTCTGGGTAGAGCATATTGACAAAGGATAATGATTTTCTATTATCTTAAATACTAAATCTTTAAATATTTTTGCATTATTTTATTGTGGTATATTTCGGTATAATTACTGCTCTAACTGGGTCTCTCTGTCAGCTAAAGGCATGTTTTAGAGTCTCTATTCTCCAGTTATCAATTAATCAAATGCTAAATTAGTTGATGATTATTTCAATAATTGATTATTCATGAATAATCTGATTAATTGTTACAGTCCTTCAAGTTTGACCCATATCAGGTAAATCAAACAATGAACATAGTCTGAAATATGTTTTTAAATATGCAATGATTTATAAAAAACTGTAACATAGATGCAGCTACACGGCTAACTAAAGGAGGAACTGAAACAAAAAACCCAGCATAAACCAGGAGCTAAGTATCATTGCACACAGATAATGATCTTTAAAAAAGCCTGGATCAGAAAATGCATCTGTTTGAGCACCCAGACCGTCAGTAAAATTTCTCATTCAACTTTATTCTGACCAGAATGAAACTAATTTAAAAGAAAATAACACATTAAGGCATGGAAGTTCTCTATTAAAACAAAAGAATGTGATTTCACTGAAATAACACAAATAAATGGATAAAACTTTTGTATTCATCTAAAGAAATACAAGTCAGATTTTCATCAGGCACTTCAGAGAAAGTTGCTTTCTAAAATCAGCTATGCCTGACAGCCAAAATGCTGTTTGCAACAAAATTCTTTCTGTCATTAAATATATAATTGTATTGCTTTCCAAATGAATTTTGCTTTGATTAGTTTTAAATTTGAAAGCAGCTTTTTAAAACCAGATTTGCCTCAAAAGAAAAAAAAATGAAGGTCTGATATAAAGCAAACACATCTAAAACTTTTCACCTTTTTTATTGTTGAGTAACACCACATTCATTGTGACCATGTATGGTGAAAATGGCTCTACAGAAATAAAAAAAAAACTACATCATAGGATAGCTTTGCAAACCGGTCATCTGGCTGCCATATCACAAAAACAGAAAGGCAAGATGCGAGGTGAAATCACAGATATGTTAGATGACATCACGGAAAAGGCAGGTTGGAGATCTGCCACACACAACTTTACACAAAAGATGAGGAATGCTGGAGTTCTCCACATGTCTTCCTCCTGTTCTTTCTTTACTTTTACATGTCTTCCCCTTTCCACTGGCTGCCTCAAGTGATTTTTTTCCCTTTCTTTGTCAAAAAAAAAAAAAAAAACTGCTGTTAATGGTGTCCTGAGGTGATATGTCATAGCTCTGTATCATCTCCCAGCCTCCATCTCAGTCTCCTCAAGCTAAAGGAGGGAAAACAGAAACCGTCTTTTGTTTGGGTTACAGGACTCCGGAGAAAAAAGGCTGGAAAACATTACATGGAAAAAATGGAGAGCCTGTTGCACTATCCCAATTATTTGATGCTTACTTGCACTGCATTCGAAAACCTTTGATTACATCGCTCAGTTCTTGTTTCTCATCTTGTCAAATATAAACCAACACTAAATCGTTGAAATAGATAAAGCAAAGGTTTGAAGATATTTTGCAGAAAAATGATTATAGTATTTCCTGTTAAATTACTAAAGTGTCAAACCTTCTGGAGGCTTGATAAAAGTCTCACACCACAAAACCTCAACAGTTCATCACTGCCTATGAAGGCTTTTATCTTACAAGCTTGGAGAAAACATGATGCATGTAACTCCCATCAGATAACCTCCAACACCAGCAAGGGTCAAATGGCCCATATGATCTTAACATGTGAAAGGAGAAAGCCATCCATTAAAGACAACCTGAATCCAAACAGTTTGGCTGTCATGATAAGTTAAAACTAATTCAAAACAGTAAACTTGTTATCTCCAATGTAACTAAAACCATCCTGTGAGTACAATGGACATACTTTTGTCCATCTTAATGACCCCATCCAGTATCCAGGCCACGGAAATGCCTCAGAGAAGGAGATCTGCAGTTTGATCACTCAGGTGTTGATAGATACATCCTGTTGCTCCCTGCCTGATAACAGTGATTGCACTGCTAACTCGACTTAAAATGTTCTGAACCACAAAGATCTTCACAGCACCACCGGCCTCTAAACAAAAATCCAATAAAATCAGCCACACAGTTTTTTTGCGACAGGGTGAAGAAGCTGCAGTAAAACATGTGCAAGAAAACAATGACTAATTTTTTTTCTTTATCTGACTATTTTTGATTGCAAACTAAGCTCTATCCTGTAAAAGATCATTTATTCTCTATCATCAACAAAATAACGCTAGGCTGTAAAATACTTTGCCTTTCAAAAGTATTCTTGCCACTTGGAAACATTCACCAGCTTTGAAGTATTTAACTTGCATGTAATGCCAAATGTGCCACGTATTTGTATCTGCTGGAAATCGAGATTTTAGTAAATGGAATAATGTCCTATAAATAAAGCTGCAAAGGATTCATGGTGCTAACAGAGAACATCAATGAACAGGAGCGCTGGGAATCTCATAGAACACAGTTTGATACCTCATTAAAAAAAAGTACAAGTAATGCTAACCCACAGGCTGACGAGCTGAACAGAAAAAACAAAACAAAAAAAAAACAGAGAAGCAACTCAAGAAAAAACAGGAGCTGCAGAGATTCATAGCTCATGTGGGGATATATGTAGTACTGACTAAAATTAGCTATGAACACCAAAAATCTGGTCTTTATAGAGGAAAACCAGTGCTAAAGGAGAATGATGAGTTTCCATAAGAAGTGCAAGGTGACACTGCAAGTACGGGAAAGAAACAGAAACTGTTAAAATTAATTAATCTCAATGACAGCTAAATCATAAAACATGGTAGAGGCAGTATCATGTTGTGGAGAGTCTTCTTTTATGCAGAAACAGATAACCTGCTTAGAGCTACTATATGGAGCTGAATACAAGAGAACCCTGGATGACGACCTGTTAGAGACTGCAAAAGACTTCAGACTTTGGGTAAAAATAATACCTCCTGTAAAACATCATCCCTAAACATACAGCCCCATCTACAGCAGCGTGGTTTAGATCAAACCCTATTAACATCTGAGAGATGTCAAGTCAAAGTCTAGACCTAAAACTAACAAAGACGTCGTGACAAGACTTTAAATTCCTCTCAGGTGCTTTCAATCCGATGACTGAGCTGAAACTGTTTTGCAAATTATGAATGACAGAATTTTGGCCCAGTAACTGATTTCAGTTCCCTTTTTTAGCATTGATCCAACCAAAACAAGTAACTTGAAAGTCAAATATGTAGTATTTTAAATTTACAGTGATACTTTACAGTAATATCAAAGAAAACAGCTTAATGAATTAATATACAGTTAAAATAAATACAAATACTGAAACATGAACTCATCAGGTAGAGCTCATTGACAATCTAAAAGAATCCTCTCAGCATAATGATCTGGAGATGTGCACCCCACAGGGTTGGGGGATGGGGGAGACTGGTGACTGACTCAGGGACTTGCTGACCTGTGACTCTGCTTTGCTGCAACACATATTCCAGCTGCACTCACAGGATACACACCAACCTTATTAACTCACAGCTATTTAAGTGCTTACACACATGTTAAAACTTCTCACATGCAGCAAGGTGAGCAAGGGAAGAAAGCAGATATCAGAACAGGCAACCTTGGCTGTTCTGCACACCACATAAACACAGTGATAAAACTGCAAGAAGCCCTTATCTGACAAAGGGAAGCTCACAAATTGCTCAGAAAACCACCGTTAACAGGAATGACAGTGGAGAAGCTCAGTGTTTTCCCCCAAAGCATGGAGGTTTCATCCATATAATGTTGCAGAAGGCTGTTGGATTGATAATGTTAAGCATTGAGAGCGTGCCATGCACTTTACCTTGGCATAAAACAAGAGCACTGATTTAATTAGAGCATACTAAAAAAAAACAGCTACCGTATTTTATTTCACGATGCTTTTAGATCAGACACTGGAAATCAATCAAACTGCTACTCAGCTTTCACTGACAAAAACGAAGAACTTTACTGGTAGTGGATTAAAAAGGTGATTTACGGCTGCAAGTATGGAGAACCAGGAGAGTCACTGAAAAAGAAAAACAGTCAATACTAATCTAATATTCAAATAATAAAATTTGAAACGGAATTTGAATTTTAAATTAAATAATTAAAAAATATTATTTATTAACCCAAATTAAAAACTAAAAATATATTTTCAAATCACATTTCTTAATGGATATTTAAAACCCCAATGTATGTTTCTGATTATAAATAAGGTTATTCCTTATTCAGTTTCAATTTTTTTTGTTCAGCTTGCATTTTTAAATCCTTTTTTGTAGTTGTTTCTTATTTTGACTTCACTCTCTCTATTTACTCTTTCCATGAACCCTCTGGTCCCTGAGCACATTGAAAACCAATTAAACCAATCACAGTGGCTCCTTGGATGTAACCAGCTCCCTTATTGGTCATTCTGTGAACATACGTAGGGTGTCAGTTTAACCAATGAGTGACTTGGTTATATCTGGTTTAAGTGAGGACAATAATAAGACACTTTTGAAGTCAGATTTAAAGGAGTTAATTCAAAGAAAGGCTTCTTAGGCTGATTTATCTTAAAGTTCCGTTGTGGGGTTTGTTTAAATTCTTCTAGCAGAAAAAAAGGTGGTTTTATTAGCACTGCAAGACTAGACGAGGAGCTTGTGTGGAACCAAAGATGAAACAAAAGATATCTGATCCATTTGAAAGTGACATTTTTCTTGACATAATTTGAGTCAAATTCGTCAACTGTCCAGCGGATGTGGAAAAAAGTGAAAAATGTCAATAAAAAAAGAAAGAACTACTGAAACCAGTTTTTGGTTTGTTGGTTATGCCGCAGACACAGATGTTCACTCTTCACTGCGCTTGTGTTAAACTAGATGGCATTCAAGACTATCATGTTTGTTTAGGTTGTTTTTAGAGCTGATTGCACCTGTTGTTCTCATCTTTGAAATGCTCCGTGTCTCTCGCATAGAAATATAAACCTGATTAGGCCATGTGTAGATTATATAACACCCCAGACAAATGTCATCAAGTCAGTCACTGTTCCACTAGTCCATGTTTAAATATTTAGGGGAAATTAACAGAGCCCTTTCTTCACTTTATTTGCAACACAGATGACACTAAATAAGCATGAATTCAAAGGTATAGCAGAATCAGGCTAATTTAAACTCATTTTTTTACCTTTATTTAACCAGGAAACCCCATTGAGATTCTAAATCTCTTTCATAAGAGCGACCTGGCCAAGGTAGCAACCAAATCACAACCTCTAACAAATCTAACAAATTGTAAATATCTGTGTTTTATCTAACAGTTCTAACATACTTTGTATGAAAATTACAAGTATAGAAATAAAAAAATCCACCAACACCTTTATCGTCTTATTAAATTATGTTCTCATGCAATCCGATTCCAAGTAGCTTTGAGCAGATGGTATTTTTTCCTCCTATTCTGCATGACTTAAACATCCCTGGTGGTTATATTAGTGTATTCATTTGTGAAAATACCACAGCATTATTATGCATTATGTGCTGATGGTGTTTTGTTAATAGTTCACAACATAGCATAGTCTTGTAAATATATATAAATATCAGGTAACTGTGAACTGAAATAACCATTTACACCAGGGTTACCACCAATTCTTCAAGCTAACTACCTGTATTAGATAAGCCAGGATTAATTTCATTGCCGGATGTTGTCTCTTGAACCTTTCATTTAAAAAACCTGAGAATTTACTTCCTTTTCTTCAAACTTCACTAGGTTCTGAACACACAGATTCAAGTTTAAAGAGTAAAATCTTCTATGATCTTATTAATTGTGCAGAGCAAAAGTTAGAAAGACATTAAAAAGTATTTCAACCTGGAGAGACTCACACAGAGAAAAGATGCTATTTGAAAATATTCAATTTACTTATGCAAGTAACACAATCATATTCTTCAAAAAATGTTATATCTAAGGAAAACCAGGTGATTATGAGGACTCATTGACTCTCTGCAATCCATCACAACAAGCCTGCATGTAGCGACAGTGGAGAGGAAAACTCCCTTTCAACAGGAAGAAACCTCCAGCAGAACCAGGCTCAGTGTGAGCGGCCATCTGCTGAGGCCGACTGGAGTTCAAGGAGACAAAAGCAGATAAAATGAAATAAGTTATTCTGTGCTCAGGCCCCAGCAGAAGATGTTGATGCTGTGAATCATTGTACGCATGGATGAGTAACCAATAAAAGGATTACAATGATCCCCCCCCCACAACGGCGACAACACTGGTGGAAGAAGAAACAGGAGGAGTGGAACTGAGAATTAGGGAGGAGATGGGGTGGAGGTCGGTGAAAGTTTGCTTACATGCAGGAGAGAGTAGCTGGGCTTTGGAGAAGGTTCAACCCCTGAGTTGATTTGATTGGCTGGAGCTGAACAAGGGACATCTCAGATGGTTCAGGTGAAGCTGAATTTATGCTTATACTTCATTAATCCAACAGCTATTAATGTTACATTTAATTAATTTGCACTTTGACCTTCATCCCAATTAAACCTCTTTAATTACCTCAAAGTTTGTGCGTCTTTTAAACATAAAATGAACAAACTGCAATAATCTCTTATTAAAATCATTAGAAACATCACTTCACTCTCTCCTCTCTTCACTCTCTCACTTTTTCATCTATATGATTTGATCCTGCAGCTCCTCGATCAATATCCTCCCCACAGAAACCACCGGGATTACTGTCAGCAGCGAAACCCCTGACTGAGCCTCTCCGTGAGGAATTTGACAGCCAGACGGACTGACTAAACCCAGACAAAAATAAATAAAAAAAAGATAAATTCCTGCCTGAGGTGAGCTGAGGTTAGCTGCTTGAACTTAAAAGCGAAACAGCGGAAAAAAAGATCAACAGCAGACGGCTCCTTAACATCTGTGTTGCAAGCAGCTCCAGTAATCCAACATTTCCTGAAGTGAAATTGGATGTGAACTGTGTTTCTGACCAATGGGGTACCTCAAAGCACTGAAGTATATCTCCAAGGATGAAAGTACATTCTGCTGAGAGACACTCCCCCAGATGTAAGGCAGATAATGAATAATAAACAAGACAGAACTGCATCTATACGGGAGCCTGTTTGTGTGTTTCTGTTTTAACTTAAAAGTTGTTATAGTTCTTTAAGTTCCTGAGGCTTTTCTCACAAGGGAAACAAATGAATAACATGCTTGTTGTAAAATGGGTGTTTTTTTTTTTTTTAGGTTTACCTTCCAACAAACACCCACAGCAGTAAATGAGGCAACCCTCTGACCAGGCAGAGACAGAGCTATAAAGACATAAAGAAGATGGAGGCTGAATGGCTACTGTTCATACTCTGATTAAGTTTTTTAACCTTTTGTTTTCACAACCCCAACATTTACTGTATTATATTGACTTTCCATTAACACAATGTAGCGCAAAATAGCAATTTTTTGTAAACAAATTGTATTTTTGCATGTAGATTTTTCACCTTAGGGTTTCACTGCTTTCATGCATAAGTAGCATGTGTGATCAAACTCACCTTAAAGCCCTCCCAGAGATGTTCTCTACTAGTGTCTGATGAAAGCATGCTGCTCAAAAGCCACAGTTGGTGATGCTGTCGTTAACTTTACAGTCAAAATAGCAGAAGAGATGCTGATTGTATGGAGCTAAAAGAGGGACATTAAAAAATAGATTTTTGCATTGTAAAATAAAACACTAAAAAACTAAATAATAAAAAGTCAGACATAGGAAATTTAAGCACTCCTACTGAAACTGTAAAAACTTAGGATGATACTTTCATTCTATGCTGCAGCTTTTTTCAATGAGAGCTGATTTTAGGGTCACTGCAGAGTTAATTTAATTACAGAGATGTTGCAAACTGGCACTGTTCTAATCTAGGGGATGGTACTAAACAACAGTTTCAGTTTAAACAACGGATTGTGCGGGTATTATGTTCAATATCATTACCTTTCTTGGCTGTATAATCTGAAAAAGATACAAAGTAAGTTTAATTTTAAATGAAGCTAATTTTTTTTTTTTTTTATGTGAACCAGAGCTCACTTTAGCCAATAGCTAACTTAATATCAGCTGTTTTCATCCAACTCAAATGTCAATTTTAAGCAAACTAATAAAAGGTTCAAAAAAGGAAATGCCAAATTTGCAGCGTTTCCATTTGGTTTGAAGCGAATCAACTTCGCCGTGACAGCATGGCTGTACTAAACAGGAAGTAGAGGCTGCAATCCAGCATCGACCAAAGATCAGTAATGGAGGAAAGTTTTAATGAACACGTTGCTTTTGGGCAAGTTGTTCTGTCATGTGAGTAAAAATTCAGAAAAGTAAAAGAGCAGATTCAAAAGACCCAAAAAATTCCCCTCAAGTGAGTGCAAAATGTTTTGTTTTTTTACTTGAGGGCTGTTTTTTTATTTTGCTGTTTCCATCAAGCTTTTCTGATGCAATTCTTCAAAATGTGCATTGGACAGAGCTGAGGAGAATATACCTATCAAAGGTTCTCAAGATTACTATTTTCTTTAATATAGTGCAGAAGAAGCAGTTCTTTTTTTATACTCCTGCCTTGGAGTTAGAAGTTAGTGTCCTTGCTGCAGTGCATGGTCTTATAAATGCATTAACATCACAATCTACACATAAATTCTGCCACACATCTTGCAGGGAACCTATTGGATAACAGTTTAAAGAGCTAATGAAGATAATAACATTAAAAAATAATACACTCACTTGTGGTTGAGAAGCAGTACTTAAAGCAGAGCCTTCCAGTTCACTAAAGGTAGATAACGAGGATTACCATAAAAAACGGAAGGCCTATGAAGGAGCCTTTAGTTTAGCCTCACCCCTGACATTAATACCAGCTTGCAGTAGCATCGTAACAAAAGGAATTCTGCAGATACTGTCAATAACCGATCATTAAGGGAAGCAAGATTCGTACTATTGGCTCATTTCAAGACGTGCAACCACGTACTCAGCCAGTTTGCCATAAATAGCGTAATCACGGTATGGAATAGGGCTAAACAATTTTGCAAAAAATCAAAATTTTGTTTATTTATAACCAAAATTGAGATTGCAATTTTAATTAAATTTTCCTTTACCCTAACCCCAAGCTTGCAGAAGTTTAACCCCAGGCTTTCAGTTTTTGTAATCTTGCTTGCCCAGGGTCTATTGTTGCAGGACTTAACTGTAATCTTTGTGTGAAAAAGTGCTTACTTCTACTTGCGTGCATGGAATTGCATGCTAGCTGCAGATCTATCTACCTTTCTCTGTGGCAACCAACTCACTGCACATGGTTTAACATCAGCTAAAGGGCAAGAGTGAGAAATTTTATGTTATAATTCTTACTTGTTTGAAAAAAAAGGCAACCACATTTGTCAAGCTACTTTAAGTGAACAATTACTGAAGTTTATTGTTTGTAGATTCCAACAATTCTAGTGTAGCTCTAAAAAGCTTGAATTCAAGCATCTGACATTATTGACCATTCCTAAAGTTAAATAAAAAGACGTTTGCACTCTGCAGGAATGCATGGTCACCCTCAAACACGTTGTATTAAAATAAACAGCTCAGAGAGCAATTATTAAATACTGGTCCATTGCAACAGACAAAATATCCCTTATTTATGGAGCCAGTATTGGATTTCTAAGGGTGGGGTTGAACTAGTGAGCCGATACTTCAAAAACAAGTGGAGCTCAATCCAGGACAAAAACAAACTCTTGTCCAAGTTTAGTATTGAAAAAGCGTTTTTCTCTAAGAAAAGCCGTCAGTGCTTAGACCCTCCACCATTAATTTTAGGGGAGGGGGGGGGAAAAAGAAGAAAAACAGGGGAAGAAGAATGAACGGTCAGTTCCAGAGAAAGATTCAGACTGGGCAGTCCGTACAAAATCTGCTTTAGTATTTACCCCCCCACCCCCCCCTCTCCCCACACACACACAAATGTATGCAGAGGCCAAATTCTGTCTAAATGAAACAACAGGCTGTAGGACACAAGTAACAGAGGGGGAAATGACTGTGTGGGTGCAAAGACTGTAAGCAAAGAAAACTTGTTCCATGGAGAACATGCAGACCTCACCTTTCGCCATCACTCTGTAGTTGGAGAATTCAATGCAGCATCACTAACTGTGGAACTTAGTAGAACTTAGTAGACCCCTTCCAGTTCTGTGACTATTATGGTGATGAACTAGAAAACAGGCAGATTCATATGTTCAACCCTAACATACAGTCAATGACTCTGTTATCGGTAGTTAAACCTGATCAGAGTGAATAAGCAAATTACATGGCAGCAACACAAACCATTGAGGCATCTACATGCAGTGAAGCTAAATTGCTAAAGATCAAACCTTCAGAAAAAAACTAAAATAGATAATTGTCTTATATAATGCCGGTGCCAGAAATCCTGTTCTGAGTTATAGCAGAAACAGCTATTTCAATGGGGTTTTAACACAACCATCTGTTGGCTCGCCTGAGAAAGGTCCAAATAAGGTGAAAAGTGAACAACATTTCTGCTTTACTGATTTCAGAGGAGATGGTCAAACTGTTTTGGAGTCATTGGAACTTTAAACAAACCTTAGCCCACCTGAGTGTTACTGTTGACTGGATGTTTCCCTGTAAACATCTCCTGCACCAGGCACTGAATTCGCCATATTTCAATGGCTTTCACATGCATACCTCCAATTAATGTATAAGATTAAAAAGGTGAAAATAAATCAGCTGTTAAACAGAATCATCTGATTTCCATCTGGATCCGCCCAGAGCCCTTATGAACTGTGTAATCCAATCTTTTTAGGTCAATAAATACACTGTGAATACCTGCCACCAAGTCACCCTGACAACAACACAATGTAGAGGCTTCTATCAAATGAAGAAAACTCAAAGTTAGCTACTTTTTCCTTCATTGGTAATTAGTCTTTTAGGGATTTCCCGTTCCGATATTGATATCAATCTGATATCAGACAAAAACTAACATCAGATTATATCAGAATGCATCTAAAATCTCCAACATTAACATGCTTAAAGAAACACTCTGCTTACTCTGTAAATGTTATCTAGCTCGGCGGTTAATAATGAGTCAGTCGTTTTCCTACTAATTGTATAATATATGATTTGTGCTGAAATTATATCAGGTTAAAATTGGTCAGTAACCAACGCCGGGAAATCGGTATAGTATCAGAAATTAAAAAGTTGTTTCGGGACAGATGAAGTATGAACGATAGGATGCTGTATATTCAGTTATATTTCAAGGTTATTCAGACTGCAAGAGAAAGAGAGAGAAAGTGACACAAAGAGAGACAGAGAGCACAAGGTTTTCAATAGAAAACAGAAAGGCTGAGCTGAGTGCAGAACAGTTGACCAGGTCTGCCATGAAATACCATGGATTAGAAAATCTTAATTATGAAAAGCCTTGAGCTAAGTTAAGGCTCATAGTTTGAAGAATACATATAGGAGATTTTTTTTTTTTGGTAACGCAAGCTCATCATAAACGTAAGATGACCATCAGCTAACAATGTGATAATTATGAACAAACCTATATCAGTGCATGACAGGAAACACACTTTATGAACAGTTCATCACTCAGAGGAATCTGAGACTGATAACATTTGGAATTGGCAGATAAGACCTTTGAAAGAAAACCTACATCCCATTTAGATAGATTTGTGTTCCCCGTTACAAAAACAAATGAATCTAGGTGAAAATGAAAAAGGTTTAATCACATTTAAGGACCTGTATAGCTATAGCCAATAAATCTAGAGAAATAAATCTGTTAGTTTCTTTGCCAGAATGTTTATGTCTTGTGTAAACAGAATGAAAATTAAAGATATGAAATATTAGGAATTGATGATTTCCATCATCTCTGAGATATTCCAGCCGCGTCTGTCGGGAGAATCTAAATCCAGGCTTCATTATTCCTCCCACTCTTGTCTTCTTATACTCCCACTTTTCTCCTCTATCGACCAGCCCTATGAGCCAAGTCATGTAAATAGACCTCCATTTATAGCCTTGCCTCAGAAAGTCCAGAAAACTAGACTAAACTCCAAAAATGTCCTTTTAATTTTTTCAGGGGTCATTTGAACCATAAAATTGTTTGACTTGCGCGCCACGAGTCAAGTTAAAAATTGAAAAAATTAGGCGGACAATAAAGAAAACAACTGACCCTCCCATCACAATCAGAAAACTATATGATTCAATTTCAATAAGACAGAAAAATACCCCATTTAATGTAATGAAATCTACCAAATATTTAGAGATCCCTTGTCAACAAAACAGACAGATTGCTTGGGTAATTAAAGCCTGGTTTATTGTTAAGCTGGTAAAAGCTTGTTATTTTCATTTTAATTTAAATGCTCTTACTTTTATCGCACCCCAAATTAAAAATTTGCAAACAATAACTCAAAAAACAATGTCGGAGGCTACTGAATGTAAAAACATGAACTCAGACCAAACACAAATTTTTTTGGAGCTGTGAGAAAATGCAACCATTCTGGGATCCTATTCTCTCTGCTGTCTGTGTGATGTTGACATATCAAATAACTAGTTCTTGTTTTGTGTTATATCTTGGAAACATGTAGGAAAATGTACATGGGAATGACAGAAATCTCAAAAACTCTCTTGGTTGCTACAAAAAAAAAAAAAAAAACATATCCATAACTGGCTTAACACAGCTATGGATATCATTGGATATAAGATGGACGTTCTATAAAACAAAACAAAAAAGTAATTAAGGAAAACTTACTCCCACAGAATATGTTGTTCATTACTTTTTTATTTCACATCATTTCAATTAATTTTACCCTTTTTCCCCTCTGATTATGATAATTTTTCTTAATCAATATTCACTTCTGCTAAATTGCAGAATGTAATAATGTTAAAGAAGACGAAAAACAAGAGACAGAAGCTGTGATATGAAAATTTAAATGAAAACAACATTTTCAAAAAAGATGAATCTCATTTTGTGACTCAAGTAATTCTGACTTTGGCTCCTGATGCAAAGGTTTTTTATATGAGTGGTTTAAACACAGGCTGATAAGACTTCCTCTTAATCTTACTAATCTCATATTTCTATATTAAACTAAGGCCAGTTATTCACCAGATTACCATTACTTTATGTCCCAGTGGCTAAAGTAAAGCATGGTCAACAGCAAAATAAAATCTAACTTCTCATTAATCAGATAAGAGGCAGAGAATGAAAAGCAACTGTGTCATGAGTTACTACAGTGATTTTCAAGAAGGCTAACAGGCAAAAGTGGTCTGCACATTTGGGGAATTAAGGCTGCAGAGGAGGGTCTCTAGGGAAAGTTTGCACCAAAGCATGACACAACAACAAGGCTTTCTGTCACTTCTTAGTGACTTCAGGCTTTTGTAATGAGGGGCAGGGTGGGGTCGACATGTGCTGCGATATATGGGCTTTCTGTAGTACTTATCAAGAATTTTTTAAAACTCAGGAAACAAGATCTCACAGCGGTTCTGATTGCTGTGGATGTGAGTAACTTTAAAACAAATATTAATTACAAAGATAAGAACATATTTGCATGGCAACATGTGCACATCGCACAAATGAGAACAATAAATTAAAACAATCTCAGTTTTCCCTGCAGGATTTCTCATGTACTTATTTTTTCTTTCTTTCCGGGGATGGTTCATTTACAAAGGCTGACCTAATGGATGCGGTGGAGTCCTGTGCTTTGCTATTCAATGAATGCCTGACCGCTGGTCAGAGTGGACAATGGGTGGGAAACCTTCATGATTCAACAGCTGGGCTGCACTGGTCACCATTAGCAAGAATATGTGACCACATGCATAAGTGTCACCCACAAGCTGCTCAGCGCTCTGATCTCTATGTCAAGAATGTTGTGAGTAAGAGCACAGAGTAGGGACATGGGTGTGTTAAAGCATGCGTGTGTGTTTTATTAGATTAGTGGTCAGTTATATGTGGATCATTGTCTGTGCAGGCATGCCTGAAATTCCACTTAATAAGAATAAGGTTTGTCAGAATGTCCAGAGTGAAGTCATGAGCAGCAAAACTCCGCTTAAAGCAGCAGGAAAACAGATGGAAACTTTATAAAATCTCCCTTATCAGCTCAGATGTGTCCTCTGTCATAGATTACAGTAAGAGCAATGTCAGTGAAACATCTCCATTACTGTCAGAGACAGCGTCATAGTGAAAATCTTACAACTTTGAACTAACCTGTTTTGAACGCTACTATGAGTCTAAATGTAAAGTCCTGTTTGACTACCAAAAAAAAAGTTTCTCTTTTTAAAATTTACACAAAAGTAATGAGAACTAAAGAGAACAGTTATACTTAATCTCTATTCTCCTGAAGGCAGATAGAGTACTAAAGATAAATGGTATACATATCTTTACTTGCCACCATAACCTTCCTTTGTGCTTTCAATTCCAAACTAAAGAGGTCATTTATTAAAAAGGTTGCAGGGTTGATATTATGCAACAGAAAACATCTAATCTGCCAATACAGATTCTTATTCTCATAGGTGATAAATGCTTTTTAATTAAAAGTTTGTCAAAACAGCGCCTATGGCTCTCATACTTTTAACCATTTTCACCACTAACTCTGGTGCATAATTTTGTTTTCTGTTCTTCAAATATCTTTCCTGAATCATGGAGACCTATATTAGTGAAAATGCTCAGATCTCACACAGACTTTTATCACACATTGTTAGTGAAGACTTTAGATAAAACCCGTTTTCTACTGGTTATTATTCTGCGCACTGCTGACTCTAATAAAACATTGACTGACTGTTACCAACCCAAAAGAAGTCGGAGAGACCTTTGGCAGGTACATCATATTAGGTGTTATCATTTAATAACAATAACATTAGTCCTGTACAAACCCAACATGTACTGAAAGGCCAATCAGTAGAAAAGAAGCCATTACTTAAAAAATTGTAAAAACAACATTTCATTTGCAATGAGAGATGAATGCTGAAACTTTTTTTAAAGAAGGAAGTTCCAGATTGGACACAAATGGGTCTGCTGATTTCCTCCTAGCATACCGCCAGCTGTGCAGGAGGAAGACGACCAACAAACCTGATCCAGTAACACTGGTTGTGTAGGAATAGGCCAATATTCCAGCAAACCAGGGTGGGAAACTTGGAGAAAAAATTGCAAACCAACTTAACTGATCCAATTCAGAAAGTTTAAAGGCTGTTCTACCCAAAACAGAGGAATTAAACTCGACTTTAAATGTAATACAAATATTTCTTTCATTATTTTGCGTTAAGCAAATAGTACTATTTCCATTAATCCTACCTGCCTTTAAATGAGAAAACAATTAGTCTGAGCTCATGCCAGACAGTGTGAAAAAAAACAATTTGAACAATGGGAGCCAACAATAAATGAGCACAAAGAAAGATAAGAAAAGAAGAGGGCAGAACTATTTACAGTATGTTTTTGTTTAGCAGTGACTATAAATAATAGTCAGAGCTCAGACGAGCGTCATAGGAAATGCAACATGACCGTCCAGACTGCAGATACTTTAAAAACTATTGCATATGTATTCCATTTAGTAACGCATACGGAAGTAGCCCAAATCTGATTTTTTTTGGAGATGAAAAGACTGGATTTTTTTTGGTTTGAGCGCCATGAAAAAGTCAGACATGAATTTCATATGGGCAATAAAATGGATTCAGGTCACATTTGTCTGCAGTGTGAATTTAACCTAAATTAACTTCTAAAATACTGACGTAATAATCTAATCCAACGACTAAGTCTGTATTTTAGAAGTAAATTTAACCAAATAGTAACAGCAGGCCAGGAATGTCCATAGTCTGTCCTCCAGGGCCACTGTTCGACAGGTTTTAGAGGATTCCCTGCTTCTGAACAGCTGTTTTCCATTGATAGCTAATTAACAGGCTTTTGTGGAACTGCAATCCTCAGAATCAGCTGTGCTGAAGCAGGGAAACCTCCCAAACCTGCAGAACATCAGACCTCGAGGACATAGTTTGGGGATGCCTGCTCTAGGTCATTCCAAATGCCTTCTGTTCAGGAAGTTAAAAGTTTAGTGGAGATCCCCAGAATTAAACCACATAGGAATTAGATATTGTTTCTGCCTTTGTTCTTGCCCCAGAGATAATATCCTTGTTTCAGCAACTGTTCTGCTAATATTTTACATGTTTTGATTTATTTACATGATTAAGTTGCTCCAGATGTGCCTCCACATCTGCTTGAAGCTCACTTGATCTAATCTCGATCTGCAACATGACTTTTCTTACCAACTATTTGCCACTCCATCAAGGGAATATAAAAGCACTAATTGAGAGTATTTAGAAAAAATTGGATACGCTGAAATGATTTACTAAAAGTTGTGTACAGAAATCAATAGTTATTCAGTGGTGCTTTAAATGCAGCCCTGACTCTCCCTCGCTTTGCATCTCATATTTTTCCCTCTCACTTAAAGTCTCTGGAGAGCAACGGCAACACAGCTCACCTAAAGCTGTCTGCCGGCACTGAGCACACAGGCTGAACGCACTTTTTCTGGTATGCGGTTTGTGTCTGCCAAGTTAAGCTGTGCATCTACAAGGGAAGAAAACTTTTTTTTAACCCACAATAATAAAACGAAGCCAGCAGACGCTGTTCCTCCTTTACATAATCTGTCGGAACATCCAAGGGCATAAAAAAAAAAAACTGAGGAGGATGAAGCCATTTTTTTTAAATAAAGACAGAGAAAGCACACTGTGCAATCAGTCATTTTGTATTATGCTGCCATACCATCCAGTAGCGAAAAGCCCTCTCTGCTCACGTTTAGGTTCAAAGGTCACAGCGCATTCCAGACATTTTCTGCCTGTTTGCTTTTCCACTAGGAAGGTTCCAGCCTGCAGGATTTTATCTCTGATCTGCCCATAACACCTGTACAGGCTCTCACATTGATCAAACAGAGCAAAAAAATAATAATAAAATACATTCAAGCATAAATTCAAGACACTCAGAGGGAACCAAAATATGTTCTTGCTTTTAATAAAGTTCTGGACCTGAAATATGAACAACAATCTATCAGCAGATGAGGAGATCCATGTAAAGGCTGCCTTCATCCAAGGCAACTTTCTGACTGCTGGAGTTAAAGAGATTCTCCATGTGGCAGCCATGCTGAACAGGTTGAACTCTGCAACAACCCCCCCATTAAAAAAGGTCACAGGAAATCAGTGAGTGCTGACAGCTCTGATCAACTCCATTCATTTTTATCCATGGGAAATTCGAAACGCTGCAGAAGAACAATAACATTTGTAACGGATATATTTATTATTAACCTGAGTGACTCATTTGCTCAAAGTGAAACAAATCCATTGTTAAAACAAGGTGAGAGCTCTGCTTTAGATTATGAACGGAATATAAAGCATGATCACATATAACTGGTGCTGTTACTTGGTCACAAAATGTTTTATTTGTATATTTAGGGGGATTAAGTACCAAGCACAGTCTCTGAAAACTGTTTAACAGAATGCTACAAAGTAGAGTTGTAAGGAATCATAATATTGTTTCACATAAAGTGGTAAGAACCCATCCAGCTGCTTCTACTGTATGTCCTGGAAAGGTCTAAAGTGGTCTGCAGCAAGAACAAAGTTAAACAAAAAATAAAGCATTAACTTTTCCTGTATACACATATATACTGTTTTAATGTTTTTTCTTTTGGTGCCCCCAGTGGAGGCTTAAAGGAAATTCAGACTTATATCTGGAGTCTAACTGCATTCGACAGCTGATGCAGGAAATATGCTGCATTCACAGCATTTACCCAGAAATATACTGACCTATATGGATGCCTTCATGATGTCACTAGGTGCTTCATGGAGTTTTAGTTGTTTTACAAACACAGAGGAGCTGCATGTGTGAAGGTGAAAGGGCAATAAACATTTATGTCTCTAACGTTCAATGAAACAGAACAGAAGCCTTCTAGTAAGAAGAATCAGGTTTATGGAGCATGAAATTTACAGAGTGTCCTTGAAGTGGGCAATGTGGCCTGTTTGGTCAGCAAATCACTCTGGCACTGTTACCCGCTGAAGTATTTACTGTGCTTTAATACATTTAATAATAAAAAAGGCAAGGGGCATCATTTTAAGTCCAACCATCTTTGAAAAACAGTTGAAACATTCGACCACAGAGGTCATCACTGCAAGATGGAACTGCCATCATATCTGATACACATATGTTCTGTAAAAATAACTCAACATGAACAGATTTTTTTTTTTTTATCATACATTATAAATGTGTGGGAAGGAAGGAAGGAAGGAAGGAAGGAAGGAAGGAAGGAAGGAAGGAAGGAAGGAAGGAAGGAAGGAAGGATATTTTTAACATTTTCAGGCATTTTTTTTTCTGGACTGAATGGTTTAAGATATTTCATTAGTCTTTCCTGCTTCAAACTTTAATTTCAAAGATAAAACAACTTGTGATAGATACGTAGATAATCATTGGTTTCTCTCACTGAAAAAGAAAATTAATATGCGATTCAAGCATAAAGATAGATATAAGATTTTCTGAAGTGAAAAACTAAAACCCCTTTAGACTCGGCAAGAGTTGAATAAATAGAGAGAAAGAAAGGATTTCAGATATCAGTTTGACACACTGCAGTCCTTTAAATATTCATGGCTCCTACACTACAAAGGACAGGATGCAGAGGAGTGCTTGAAAAAACAAGAGACTTTTAGCAGAGAGCAAGGAAAGCAGGAAAAACAATAGCATCTACTCTAGGTCATTGCTGGGTTAATGCAAAACAAATCTATGTAACCAATAAATGGAAAGGCTGAGTCCACAAAGCACTCAGAGAAACAAACAACAGTAAATGAAATCATGAAAATGTGAACAAGATGGAACTGAAAAAAAGTTTGTCTGAGAGCTGCTAAGAATCTGAAGATTTACTCTGATCTGAGACACACCCTTGAAATATTTATGACGCTCCCCGTTTCAACCTATGACAGGGGCGAAGGAGAGCTGCTTCTGTATCTTCATGCCGGACTTTAGAACAGCTAACAGCCAGACAGTAATAATATTACGGGCCTTATCATACAGAATCTAAGACTATATTAATTCATTGTTTGGTTTCAAACAAGCGAGGCTCTCGAAGGAGGCAAAGTTAAAACCTTTCTCAAGTCTGTCTCATGTTCTGTTGGAAGGTAGAGAGCACAGAATAATCCCGTATCTCTAAACAGTGGTCGACCAAGTGGTCTTTTCTCAACAAACCCTCGAGTCCAGCTCACTGGGGTTTCCTGAACAGTCATACTTTCCAAAGAGAAGGTTTACAAAGAGTTGGCCACCAAAGCTATCGTCTAACCACACCCTCCTTACAGAACAAGGACTGAGCTCCAGGCTCAGATGGAAAACATACCCTGACAAAAGAAAAGAAAAATCCTATTGTTGAAATACTCCTTAGCTTTATTGTGCAGCGAGTACTCATACACCTCCGATTTTTTTTTTTTTTTACATGAACTTTTCTTAAAACGATGATAAAGTATAAAGGATGAGAATGACCTTGTCCATTTGTTTGTGCACTGTTAGGTCTGGACCACACAACATCTTTCACTTGTAGTTTCAAAAAGTTGAAGTTTAAATTCAGCAGCTGCTTTCCTCTGGCCACTCCTCCACAAAGACCAGAAATGATTGAACATGCAATAAATCATTCTCCTATTCATGGATTCTCCCACCTGAGCTGCAGATCACTGCAGCTCCTCCAAAGGTATACAATACATAATTTCATTTAAAATTCACCCAAATTTCAATATGTTCTATAATCCATCATTTAGACTTCTTTTCATTGCACTAGAGTTTATTTAGCAGCATCGCTGTAAAAGGGGGTGAATAAGATAGTCAATTCATTCTAATAAAAAGATAGACCATGTATCAGTTTCTCTCTACTTCATCTATAGGTATATTTTCATTGATTTCTGATGGAAAAACAGCTGCGTGTACGGAAGCCTTAGTCCTTAGTGCCTTAGTCCCTATGTTTCTCCCCGTCTCTTATACCCCCTTTCCTGTCAGCCTACTGTGGAAAAAATAGCCACTAGTTGCTGTAAAAACTCTGCATATACATTAAAATTATTTCATAGAAACATAGTTTTAAAAATATCCCTTTGAAATGTATTGAAACTATAATAAAAGTCATTTGTCTTCACCTTATGAATACTATTACTTTATGAAAGACTTCTCCGTCTGCTATTATAGAGGGAATTGAGCTCTACCTTATCTAGCAGATTAGATAAACGGTGAAACTTTAATGATCTCTGTGGGGAAAATTGGGTCAAACCAGCAGCGGATTCTAGGTCAGAGGTAAAATCTAGCCTACATCCTCACAATAAAGGGTATTTTAATATGTTTTTATAGATGCGTTTTCATAAAATATGTTATCCATTCTTTCTAACAACCCTTCCAGCACATCTGTGCTTCCAGTTAACCGTAAACAAGTCAAAGGACATATTATGTAAAGCACCTGTAAATGTTTGCTGAATGGCAGCAGTATAAAACCAGCCCAGTGACAACTCAAAGCTTTGGCATTTACCCATGCAAACTTCCACAGTGCTGGACTAAAAATGACTTTGTAATCGGAGGGTTTAGAGAGCAAATAGAGGAGGAGGGCGGAAAAACCAGGGAATGATCGACTAAGCCCTATGAATTACTCAGCAGACACGTCTCGCTCCCTACTTCTTCCCTGCAGGAGATAATGTGGATCATCCATCTTCTTGGCCTCTTTATGCCCCATCTTTTGGCCATCATCTGCATTTAGGTCAGCTGAGAAATAGCAGGTTCTTTCTAATAGCCACAAAGCGGAGATTTGATTGTAGAATTCAGCCTCTGAAAGTTATCCGGATGATAATTATGAACCAAAGCTGAAATAAAACACTCATATTCCTCACTAAAGCACCTACAGAAGTTTTGTTTGTCATTTTAGGAACCTCACTTGCAAATATTCTGGTGCATTATTTAAAGAAAAGGAACTAAACAGCTGCAAATCAACATATGTTAAACACTTCTGCTATAAAAATGCAAACAAAAAGATGAGAAATTGAAAATGAATTGATCCCTAGAGGGAATCTTACTATTACAGCAATAAAAGTGTGCAGAGTGTTAATTTCACACATCAGCAGGCCTTAGCTGCTGACACTGGAATATTACCTATCCGAGCTACTGGATAGCCTCCAACTGATACTACTAAGACAAATCCTGTTGATACACTGCATAAGATAGTGGGCAACAATGGCAGTCACACTTTGAAGGGTTCAATGAAGCATACAAGAGAAAGCAAAATACGATTTCCAATCTGACGCAGATGTGTCTGGATTTTTAATGTCAGGCAGAAGAGCTGAAGTGTGAGGGTAGAAATCACGCAGGACTTGGAGGTTGTCATCCTCTTTTAATCAAATAAGTCTTCTTAAAGTATTCTATCCTCAGACACAAAGCGAGGAGAAAGTCGACTTAAGAGCATCTTTTCGGGGTGAAAAGTTCACAGCAACAGACAGGAATAGTCAGCGAGGGAGCAGCGAAAAATACATTGTCTCTTTCGCCTGCAGAACATGACATTCTTTTCTTTGATCATGGAGAAAAAATAAAGGAAATAAACACGAGGCAAGGCCTGGAGATAAACAGAAAAGAGACTTGGAAAGGGACAACTTAGAATGTCAGGGGCAGAAAAGCTAGGAGACGGTGCTATCAGAACAGCGACAAGGCAGGATGTGACATGTGGAGAGCAGGAAGAGGAAACTGGACAGATATAGATTAGTTTCTCTGCCACTCTTGAAAACATGTCTATTCCATTAGAGGCTGTGGGGGCGGCTAATGTGGTTATCAAAGCGCATACACCTTGGGTCTACTTCTAACCTAGGAGGGGATTCTGAAGCAAAGAGTAAAACCAAAAAGAAAAAATGGAGTCAAACATATGAGTCAAAACCTGACATTCTCTATTGGGTTCATTAAAAAAAGAAAAAAAAAAACTAAAGGGGGTCAAATGACAAATCTAATCAGAATTAATGTGGGTCATTAATTAGCAGGACTTTTTTTTAAGCTTAGCTAATTTCACCAGATAATAGGACAGAGTTCAATAATGAATCTCAATGAATTAACCCAAAAAGACATAGAAGCCCTTTGTGAACAAAACAACCACTTCTTTCTTTTTGTTCAAGAGCACCATAGATTAGTTCATTCTGAGGATTTCTTCTCAACAGCAACCAATGAGCCCGCTGCAAGGAGCTGATTTACAACAACGTCACTTTAAGTCCTGTGATTAGCCGAGATGAGGAAATGTAATTCTAATCTTTGGAAGGATCGAGCTTTAAGGTCTGAAAGCAAAGTTAGAACAATGGAGAAAAAAATAATACAAAGATGGTTGAATCATTTTTATCAACTTTTTTCATCTGCTGGTTATACATTGATAAAGCCAGTATGCAAAAACATCCAGTCAAATCCCAGATGAACGCTTGTGCAGATTGTAAATAGTTTTTAGACTTTACTAATTTGCTAATCCTGCATGTTTAACACAGTGTAAAATTCTTATAGCTATTTTTTTTTTCAATAAATAAAGTGGTTTTTCAGTAACGTTTGGAAATTCTTCCCTAAAACTCCTTGATGTTACTTAAAAATATTAGCATTTTTAAGATGGTCATGATGAAATATTGCTACAAATTATCACCCAAATAAAATGTAGATTTTAAAGATGAGAACAAGCAGACATTTAGCATAATTTGTTCATAAGTAGATATAAAAACTGTTTGGTACAAACACTGATTCTTGTGGTACTCCACAAACTCAAATATATAGTATATACAGAAGGAGCCCCAGATTCCCTTTTCCAATCATCTCTAACTATATTTAAAATAAGTGCCTCTTTGGTACAGCCTTTTTAATGACTCAAATAATGACAAACTATTAAGGTTAATTGTATGAAATGCTTTTTTTTTTTTAGTATCAGCAATTATTCAAACTCTAAATTCCTTCAACGACTTTATAACTTCAAATCTTGATAAATAAAATTCCCCTTCAGTAACCATAGCAATCTAGCATAAATTTGGGTGTCAGCAGTATATGTAAGAGTTGCGGTGAGTTTCTTAGAACTTGGATTGTGAAGCAACCCCATTGGTATGTGAGATGTAAGTTGGCAAAATCTTACGAATAGCGTTACCAAAAATGAAAGCATAATAAATATAATCTCTTTAGACATAAGGATAAATAACCATACAAAAATTAGGTAACCCTTTGTACATTTGCCGAGCTTAAAAAGATGATTGAGATCATATCATCTAAGGCAGGGGTCTTCAACGTTTTCCAAACTGATGGCGAGATGGAGCGGGGACCCCTAGTTATATATATTGTATTAAATTGTGTTATATCAAACTGGTCCTATAGTCACTCTATGACATATGGAGTCATGTAATAAAGGTAATTCCACCCTTGGATTATTAAATGATTTCTGATTCTGATTCCTGGTTGATGGAACAGGTGTTGTGAATGAAACGGCGCCCAGCTTAAAAGAGCTCCTGTGTGTCGCTGAATGTGTGCATCAATGACTGAAAGACATCTTCTGCCTCCATTTATCTGTTTGCTACAGTCTGTTGAATTCATCTTAATGTGGATTTAAAGACATTTCAATTAGTGGAAAAAAATTGCAGGGGGGGAAAAAAAAAAAAAAAAAAGAAAAGTCTAATCAACCAAAACTTTTGTGACCCCCATGCAGTACCTCTCTGGACCCCCAGTTGAAGATCTCAGATCTAAGAATAAGCTGGATATTTGGCAAAACTTCACAAAGTTACTAGATCTACCTTTTTGGCCCCAGTGAAGTCATTATGAAGAACCAGTTACAGGTGACAAAATAAAACTATGCACATATTTAATCTTACAAATACTAAAAATGAACCATTAAAACAAAGTTAGGAGGGGGTGTCTTTGTAGTATGGAGGGTGTGTTGTAAGTGTTGGTTTAAAGCCATTGATCAGATGTTTTTGGAGTGTGATCCATTGTAAAACTTAAGGATTAGAGAAGATGGATCACTTTAGATTGTGACCTCCTGACCTCTAAGTGCCTGACATGGGAGGAAACAACATAATAGGGAGTCATTTTGGGGACATGTCCTTTTAAAAAATGATTAGAGGTGCTGTAATGATGTTGGCAGGCTAAAGTCCAAGTGAAGGGCGGTGGTCCTGATTGCTGTCAGACACAGAGCCTGGAGCAGAACCAGAGACTTACCTTCAGACAGCTCCAGCTCCAGCTCCGCCAGCTTCTCCCGGACCTCCGCCGGGAGGCTCATCGCCACCGCCGGTGTGGGCTCCAGCATCATGGAGAGAAACCCGGCGGAGGTTCTCTCAGCCATGGCGCTCCAGTAGAGAAAAAGGTCCGCAGAACAGATGAGGGGAAAAACGCGTCTAAATAACAATGGGAGATAAATGCGCTCGGAGCGATCAGGGTGTTGCTGCTTCTCCTGCAGAGGTGCGTGAAATCTCTCCAACCTTCATGACGCGCAAAGCTGCAGCGCTAGAGGACACACCTGGCTCCGGGTTTCCATGCAACGAGTCCGGGAAGGTTTCTCTGAGTGTGTCCGTGGCTGTCGGCGGCAGCTTCTCCTCAACTGTGGAGGAAACTCATTCAACTCCTCGCCTGCTTCCCACGGCGCAGTCGCCATTGCATCATAGCAACAACAGTCCTCAGTGCGCGCTCACGAGGGGTAATCTGTGTGTGCGTGATTTGAACAAAGCTGCTCATACAGCTTGCCTGCCTCCTACTGTCACATTGTTTTTAAGCATTGACAAAAGTCAGATTTAGAAAGCATTCCTAAACTCTCGGCAGCGCCTTTAAAATTTAGAGAAACTATAAGCAAAGACATCTGAACACAGGCGGCATGACTGCATGTTTAAGGAAAGTTGAGTGGAAGGAAAAAAGTTCGAGTGGAAAAACATTTAAATTATGGAGCAGAGGCGTAGCCAGAATATTTTTGTAAGGGTGGCCGAAAGCACATCTGCAGCAGAAATTTAGGGTCAATCTATATTGATCCAACAGGAAAATAAACAACCACAATAACCTTATTTTCCAAATAAAGACAAACAACTCTTTTCTACAGCCTTTGCTAAAAAAAATAAAAATAAGACGCATATATTTAAACATCCATCTGGAAAAAAGGTAAAGTGGATAAAGTTCTTTCAGGTTTGAGTTCTGGGTCAAACATCTTTTCCATTGTCATTACTTACCTGCTTTTATCAATAATCATTCTGCATAAAATTGATATTTACAAGTACTTACATCCACAAAAATTGTTTATTCACTAACTTTTTATTAGAATAGTTATTTATCTATGATTTAATTGAAGACTGACTTGCATTTTCTCTTTACCCCATATAACACAAAATCTACTTCTGAAAAGAGCATGAATTCTGTAGTTATAATCTTTAATGTTCGTATATTGATGTGCATAATTAACCAGTATTTTTGTTGTCAAGTAATTAATCTATGAAAAATTTAAATGTTTTGAATATTGAGAGTATTACTGCTGCCACTGTCAATATTATGGGGGAAAAAATGGTAGGGGTGGCCAATGATTGGCTTAGGGTGGCCATGGCCACCCCTGGCGCCCCATCTAACTCTGCCCCTGACAGGGAGACAGTGTTATTTTTCAAGGCTAAAATGTATAGCTTTTTTAATCATCTATACACAATTAGAGCTGGAATGAACAGCATTTGGGCTCCAACTGGCAAATGAACCCTCCACAGCAGCACTACCATCTGTTTGCACATTGTGCGCGGTACGAAAACACATTTCTGACATAAACTTTTAACAAACATCTCTTTAAAGTTGCATTATCTGCTAAATATAACTGTTCAAATATTTCTTTATAAGAGGGGGCAAGATATCAATAAGCTAAGATAAGCGTAATGGATATTTTAATAACTGTCTTATTATTTAATGTCTGAGTATAGTGTTTCAATACAATTACTTGCTGAGATTGATTTGCAATAATTGTGTTAAAGATGTAGTAAACCGACAAGCAGTGGAAATTATTTAACTATTACTGCAACATTAATTTGATGCATGTAATAATCTAATCTTAAAATAAGGGTTTCATTAGTTTCAAGTCAAAAGTGTTCATTAAAAACAGAAATAAATACTTAAAAAACATTATGTTATTACTAGTGTTGTGTCAATGCAATTTTTTGGCCCCGTTTCTGATACCTGGCTGTATAGTATGAGCCGATACCGATACCATCTGTTAGAAATTGATGTGTGTGTGTGTATAAATAAAGACCTGCATACTACTTGGATGTAAAATAATTGCCATCATGGCTTTGTCAAGCTGCTGCCTACCTTTGTGAAGCAGGAAAAAGACTAATACAAAGTGAATCCAGTAGAACTTTTTATTGCCTACCTAGAATGGGTAACAATAGTTGATAGATAACGTGGGGGGCTTTTTTGTGTATCACTTTTTAATAATATTTTAATTATTGAATGAGGAGTGTAAGTTGACTGTTAATAGAATTCTGTATTGTAGCATATTAATGACACATTGACAGGAAGGAAAAAGAGTTAGAATAATGTACACACTCGAAGAGATAATCACAGCTTGACAGTAAAGTCCCATTTAAAACTTGCAGACTGCAGCAGAAGTCAGAGCTTTCTGTGAGCAGAGGTTAAACTTTTTTCTCAAGAGAGATGAAATTAAGGTAAAATCTAATTTCCTAGGGTTAACAATATCCCTAAAACACCCCCTCAGAATCCATTTTATCTTTTGCTTATACGGCAGAAATCAACTTAAGTAAAATAACAAGTACATTTCTCCACTGTGAGATCAATAAAGTCAATCAATGTAAAAATAATTGTAACAGATATACAAATGACTAGTTTGGCGAGTTTCTTAAAACACACCCTTCTTTTATGACGTATGAGGTTAAAATGTGGTATTAGAATCCATGTTTTTTCCAAATAATGACACAAGTGTTTTCTGCAATGAAAAGCCAAAGAGCAGATGGTATCACACAAGCTAACTTTAGATAATTAGGTTACAGTATAATAAAGCAAGTACTTTCTCACAGATTTTACACCTTCCCTATGTAAATGTACTTTATCTAGAGAGTGTATTTGAATACTTTCCTGCAGCTTTTCCAGTTCTTTTAAAATGTTGATCATTGTGAGCATTTCAATATTTTGTTTCTGTCAGGATTTGGTTTTGGTTTGAGGCCCCATACCAGAGGCAGGGAGGCAGAGGTGAGTTTTTGTAGATTTACGACTGAGGCAGGAATCCAAAAAATCCAATAGGAAAAAGGAAAAACAAACCAGAAACCATGGAGACTTCAGGAAAAAAACAATAATGACGAGGTAAGAGAGAGGACTAACGAGCAGATTGGGAGCAGGTGTGAACAGAGCAGACTGGGAAGGAGCTAGGGAAAAAAGGAGAACACAAGAGGGCAGTAGAGGGCAACACATAAAAACCTGAGACCTGAAATATTACCAGAAAACACAACAAAATAAGAATTAAACCAATAAAACTAGAAAACATGGAGCAAAGTAAAACTGAATACTCAAGAGAAAAGATAACAGAACCAAGACTGTGACAGATTCCACCTTTCTCTCTGCTTAAGACACTTGGGCTCACTAAAAGCCCCCCTTACTACTCCTAACCCTTATTTACTTCTCTTAAGGTGCTTTATGAATAATTTAAGTCTTACATAAAGAATTACAAAATTATTTTAAAAACAGTTAAATTCAATAAACTCTAACTTTTTTTCCATGTATGGTTTTAATAAAATTTCTGCAACAAAAACAAAAAAATGTCAAGATCATTTATGCATGTATTTTACATTAATATATTTTTGATCATATAGAAAGCATTACCGATACAAGCAAAAAAAGTTTTTTAATTGGTTTTGGGGCATCTTTATGCACAGATGGAGGTAAACCAGTGTACATTTTTCAGAGATTCCAATCTCTGGAAAACTGTTGGTTAGTAAGGAACTTGCACCGTCTACATGGAAAGAAAAGCTTTCTAAAACATACATTCCTAAAGATGCCATTTGAACTGATTTTACCCAACTCTTTGGATAGCTCTTCAGTTAGTCTGCATCGGCTGTTCAGCATTTTCATGCTTAAATCAATCGAGATCTTCCATGCCGGAAGACAGACTGTGAGAACTGGATTTAATTAGTATTAATAGCAAAGTCAGCCATCAGGTTTCATGCAGTGATGTCAAAGATTAAGTAACTAGTGAAGAATTAAAGGTCTGCATGGTGATGCAGTTTGTAGCACTGTAGCCTTGCAGAAAGAAGGTTCCAATTTCAATTCATATTTGCATTCTTTGTCAGTATTCTCTGCCTTCTTAAACCTACAACCAGTAGTGGCAGATGGTTGTTCATCCTAAGCCTGGTTCTGCTGGAGGTTTCTTCCTGTTGAAGGGATTTATCCTTTCCACTGTTCTGTTGATAAATGCACAGCCAGTATGCCAAATAAAATTAACACAGGGCGATAGGCTTATATGGTAATCCTAGAAGAAGACCAGAATGCTGCAACTCAACAACTTATTGGGTTTCTTTTGATAGTAAAACAAACTGGAGTAAATATCTGGTCTTGATGTGAATAAAATACAATAAAATGAATAGATTATAAATGGTGGAAAATATTAGCTTCTACTTGACCCTTGTTACACATTTATTGGTGTCAGAGTTAGGTCCACAATCTGTCCGATCTGGAGAGAAAAGTAATTGTAAGTAGCTTTAATAAATGATGTGATGGTTTGGTTGTTTAACTATATTTAAATTGATAAAAAGTCACAAAAAAGTCAAATAAATTTGTTATCATATTATAGTAAACTCATGGTCTGCAGGCTGAATCCGAACCATCGCAGCATTTTATTCAGCCTTTTGAAAAAGGCATATAATGACATAAAGCAGTGGCACATGTTTTATGAAAATGTAAAAAGTGGCAAAATAACACAACAGCATTTTGCTCTTGGTAAAGTAAATGATAAAAAAAAAACATCCCCCTTGAAAACCTGTTTTAAAAACTAGTTTGACATCACTCATTTTATTTTACACCCTATAAAACATTGGTTGTATAAAACAAAGGATTTTATAATATGGTCTTCATCACATTTCAAACTCACCCACTGTTTTAGCTGCATGTCATGATACAGATACAAATCAACATGTTAAGAAAAAACACATCAGGGTATAATGGTAGCTTAGGGTAGAATCAGAGTTTTTCTTCTTCACATTTTTACCTGTTAATTCAAGAGCTGCCAACATAAAGAATTTACTCAAAAAATCATTTTCAATTAATCTTTTCTGAATACACTTTTCAGTAAAAAGAAAGAAAAAAGGAAACTAAAAACTTGATACAAAGTTACAAAAGCAGAAGATTGTTGATACAAAAACACAATCAGATTAGATACAAAAATCAAATCTGACTGTGATTTTAACAAATAAAAGTAAAGTATTGCAAATTAAACATTATCAAAGCAAGGCACCGGTGTTATTAATGGCATTTGTAATGCTAGTAAAATAAAACCAAAAGTAGCTTTCAGACTGTGATGAAATATACGTAGAATATGCAGAGTTTAAAAAGTTTAAATAAATAAATACATAAATATGAACATAGTTTAATATGCAGGTGCCTCACAGGAAATAAGAATTATAATTAAAAGGTTATAAATAATAATTTCAGTAATTTAATTGAAAAGTAAAAGTATGTAGATGCAATTTTTTTATATTTAAATGAAAACCTAAAAATCAGTTTATAGCAAATACAAATATATTAGACAAAAAGATGAGGATTATTCTATAGAGATGTTATGGCCAACAGAATCATGCTGATTTTAACGCGACAGTGGCAAACTCCACAGAGAGGGGAGGTAACAACTTATAATAATAAAGTAAACTCATTTTTTTAAAGCATTTTGGATAGTAGGGGGAAACCACAAGGCACTGATGGCAGCTGAAGTCAGTGCATCAAGTGCATCACATACAGATGTTTCCTTGTTTTTGGGGAAGCTTCCAAACTGAGCGAAGGGCAAAAGGTTGATCGGCGGACCAAAATATACTTTGCAGATGAAAGTATGTTTTGTATTTGGTTAGGAAATTAAGGTCAACAGATCTAGAAGAAGAGCGGAAAGGCAGAGAGTCCAAGGTCAAGTGTGAGTATCACATTCAGGGATTAGAACTCCATGTTTTATGCTTCTGAAAAAGTTATGGAGGAATTCTTTTCATATCCCAGCTTTTCTTGGCACCTGCTCTCATAAAACAGAAATATTAGCTACTAGTTTAATCAACATGGTGTCAATCTGGCTTAATCTAAAAACGGACATTTCTGGAGTTTTTCAAGAGAAAGATGAAACAGAAGATGAAGCAGTAACCCATTAAAAAGAAAGCCCCAAAATGATTTTAGTTTTTAGATATCTCTCTATTAACAATTGTATTTTATTAAAGGTATAATTTCCTGGGAAACTGAGTTTTAGGTTTTCGTGAGCTGTCAAATATAATTATCAAAAGGAACAAAATAAATACTATAAATATATCCTTGTGTGTGTAATAATTCTATGAATTATATAGCCTCGTGTGTAATAAATCTATACATTAGGAGTTTCACTCTTAGAATCACTGAAATACACAGATCTACTGTACTATGGGTTTTTTCATTCGCCTTAATGCTACTGTAGTGTCGTTTCTCTTTCTAACCACTAGGAGTCAGTGTATACACAGAAAACATGTTCTTCAGAAGGCATATGGTGAGTTTAGTGCCACAGTATTAGGTACCTCCTAAACAATGATCTGTCACATTTCTATTGGAGGTAAAGTTTTTTCCGCAGAGTATGCCTCACATCACAGCTGTAGATTGCTTCAGGATTTTTTTCATTATGGTCAAAGATGGCCCCGTTCACCTCCATAACAACATCAAGCAGATTCATTTTCCTGTCAAGACACAAAAGATACAGATTAGGTGAACAGTGCAGCATGACGCCAGGTGTGGGTTAGGTTTCAGTGGTGTGTCTTTGCTACCATCACCTCTGGGCTTTTCTCAAGGCATCAGTCAGCGTTTCCAGGTAAACTGAGCGATGTTGCTCTTTTTGCAGCTGATACTCATCCGTCCAAGATTGACTCCATAATACGTCTGCTTCTTTGGGGATGTAATGAGTCGTAGGACTGCTTTGGCAGCCGTCTTCCTCCAATTGCCCCTGCTCATCCTCCACTCTGGCCATCTCTGAAACTCTGTAGCCCTGGATGAAGAAGAGTTTGGGCTTGCCGGCCAGCACGGGGCAAACGTCGGCTAAAAACAGCTGTCTGATAAAGTCCATAGAAATCCCCCTGCTGTGCGTGTTTGTACCCAGTAAGTCGCTAGCCGTGCTGCGGCTAATGATGCAGCAGATAAAAGCATCCCCTCGTAAACTCTCTCTGTTTTTAGAGATGTCTTTGAGAGTTTTGAAAATCTCATCAGCACCAAGCATCTGGTAAAGAAGAACATTGAAGTGGAGCGTCTTAAATGCTGCTTCTAACATTTCTGAGGAGTCAAAAAAAAAAAGAAAAGAAAATTAGAAAAACATCAGGAGATTAAATTCATAACACTTAATATCATCTAGATCTGGATCAGCTCATTGGCACCTGTGGAAAACATCTGCAAAAAACTTTTCCAGCATTGGTGTGATCTGATTAAATTAATGTTTAATTACTTTTTTTATTATTTAGTGGAAATTAAAGCATTCCTACATTGATAACTTTAATAAATGATTGGTATCCTGCTTTGAACAGCTTATAAATCCCCCTTTTAATTCACAAAGCTTCAAAGGAGAGAGGGATCTTCCCTAATTCCTCATTACACAGATTCTCCAGAACCTTGGATTCTCTCTAATTCTCTTTTCTTTAGCGCATCGGTTTTCTGTTGGTTTTAGTTTTGGTGGAGGAGATGGTGGTGGTATTTCTGTGTTGTGATGCATGTTCTGGATTATTCTACAGATGACCAGATTTCAGTTAAAAGCCCACTGGATATTTTCACTCTTAATATTTTTATTCAAAACTCTCGGGGTTTCCAGACGTATCTAACAGTGGTCATAAGTTGCATTCCCAGAAACAGAAAGTAATTTGTTTAAAGTCAGACATTTCTAGTAAATTTGACTCACTTTTAAAAAGGTTTTTTGAATATAAAAATGCTTCTTTTACATCGGTTAAAGGGAAGTGATAGTAATACAACTTATATGGCCACAAGTCACTGTGTTAAAAGGACACGTATTTATGATGAAATTTTGTTTAACCACTAGATAGATGAAGAAACACAAACATTTTTTAATGGTGAGATTATGTTTCAGGACATAAAAGATGGTTGAGTTTATTTGAAGGTCTATTATAGATCTACATGTGGGAGTTAATGTTAATGTTTTTCCCATCTGTTTGTTCTAAGTAACACATTTAGAAATATTTGAGGTTCAAAGTTTTGCTTTTTTTTATCTAAATTTAAAAATCCCATTAAAATGAAAACCACATTACATTCCTTATATCATGTTATTATTATACCAAAATGCCCCTACATTTGATTTATCAAAGGCAGTATTTTGGGTGAATCCCAACATTTTTATATTTATATAAATAAATGTATCTCACCTCCATCTTTACCCACACAATCAATAATTACACAAACTCCTCTCGGATCGGCCATTAAGCTGTACTGCTCCAGTTGAACCTTAAAATGTCAAAAGAAAAAAAGGAATCATGTGTTATAAATGTGTTATATCACAAATTCATCACAAGTGATAAAGCTGCGTCAAAACTAAAAAACATTTTCTTAACAAATACACATTAGATGAAATCACATTAGATAAAATCCAATCATATTTAGTTTTAATCAAGTGGAAAGACAGGACGAGTTGGAAAAAATCCTCCGCAGATCCAAGCAACTCTGAAGCATGAATTTAAAATGTAGTGTACTTTTTAATTTTTTAGTTGACTAGAATGACTTCAGATGATTTGATTGCAACCAAAACTAATTCAAGCCGCAAAAAAGTTTCTAAATCCTCCCTTAGAGAGTATTTTTCTCAAGCTTCACCTTAAGGATACTTTTTAAAGTTATTAACAATCTTCTGCTTTTATTTTGGTTAGATGTCTGACATCTCTTCTGGACAGAATCGATGGAGTCATTTAAAATGATTATATATTATTGGACAAAACTTTTACTGGCGGTTGGTGGGCAAGGCTTCTATTCAGAGCCAATTTTCAGTTTGTTTAGGATCATTATTGTTCTAAAAACATCCAAACAAACGTGAAAACTTTGGATACTTCTACACTCGCATTACCGATTAATTTCTTGGAGAAATTTGGAGTTCTGTTTAGTGGTATACAAACCTATGCATGATTTTTCATGCTCTTGCAACTTGCAATTACTAAGAAGTGACTTCCCTACTTCAAAATCAACCAGTTTCCCTTTTAAATTAGAACTAAATTGCTTACACACTCCCATTTTTCAAAAAAAAATTGTGAATGCAATAGATAGTTTTTTTTATGTACAAGGTAATAGACAATTGACTAGAAGTAATTAATCACTGCACTTCGGCAGCACTTACTAGATCATCAAGTTACCGGTAACATTAATGACATATATGCATATTTGTAGATAAACAAGTCCTTATGAACCCTTTAATTCTTGCAGGTCTTTTGTTTCTATTTTTAGTTGCATACTATATAAATATTCCATGCTGTAAATTCATTGACCTTCATTACCCTGATGAGTTTATATAAACCTCTGACTACAACCATAAGCATGCATTACGGATGAGTAATATTTACCCCACTGCTTGGTTCTCTGCTCACAGGTAATGGTGCCTGTACAGTGCCTGCAAAAAAAGAGCAACATGACACAATGCACAAAGTACCTAAGTGTTTTGCAGGGCTTCTCAAACGTTATTTAGTTATCTGTTACAGAGAGATGGAAGGGTATTTTTGCAGAAAGAGGTATAGCTTTAATTGTTTAGAGTGTCTTACCAAAGTGATGAGTCTGTCTTTGCCCAATTGCCTGGTTAAAGCAGATGGTCATCAGAACAACTCAATTTGTAAAAAAACATAGAAATTGTGAGCCTTTTCCTTAAAAAAAACCTGTTTACTCACAAGAGTTCGACAAATTTGTTGTGATGAATTGTGTCCAGAGGTCACTGCTATATGGTGCACACAGAGAGAGACAGATTACAGTCCATTCTTATTAGCTAAAAACTTAACCGCTAGGATGCCTGCTAAAAAGTAGAGAGATAAATGGAGGAGAATTTCATTCTGGATAGACATATCTCCTTGTTTCTACCTTAGCCACACTGTGGCTCTACCTTTCTTACACCTCATCCAAAATACTTAGGTTATCCTGAGCCATTTCCTGTATTTGTGCTGCTATAGGCTTAGAATGCTGGAGGACATAAGCACCTCATTTCATCATTCTATCTCTATTCTCCCATTCTAGAGTATTTGTTAGTTCAAATCTAACATTATGCGCTCCCTGCTTTTTCTCTTCAAAGTAGCTACATCTGGTCTGTTCCTGTTTGGCTGTGACACCATCCTGGAGAGAAATATCAGCTGTGTAACTGCCATCAACACCTTTGTTTATAGATGATGGAGCTTGTTTTTTCAGTGTAGTCCTGTTACTCTGACTGTGACTAACTATGTGCTCTCTATTCATGCTCTGACATGGGAGCTTGCTCGGAGGTTGTCTGCCTGGCTGTGTTTCCTGGACAGGGCCGCCTGTGGAGCTGATTGACAGTTGCCTTTTGTATCTTTTTCTTTTGCCACTTCTGTCTCCTCGATACCCAGTCGGCCTCAACAGATGGCCGCTCACACTGAGCCTGATTCTGCTGGAGGTTAAAAAGTTCTTCCTGTTAAAAGGAAGTTTCTCCTCTCCACTGTTGTACAACCATGCTTGGTGTGAGGGAATGGTGTCGAGTCAATCAGCTGGCTTTCCTTAAATAGAAAACTTTGAACCAATCCGACTGTATGATCTGGTTGAAATGTCTCTGAAGTTCCTTCCTGTTGTGACTTGGCACTATATAAATTAATTTAATTTAATTTAATGTTTTTGGTTTCTTACCAGCGTTCCAGGGCCGCACTTGTCTAGTTTCCTAAATAGAGGAAAAGAAAATCAGTTTGTTAAAGAAAAGAAAATATCAAAATAAAAGTAAACTGAATAAGCTTATTCTTTAAAAACATTTTACCTCAACTCGAGAACTTTGCTGTTGAGGCAAATGTTTGTCAGAGGTCTGAGCTGTAGAGGACAGAAATGAATCTAAGTAAAAAATTATGAATTTAGAGAATTTATAAACTCAACTACTCTGTTTTGATTAGATCTAATGTGTTTTCTTTTCTTTTACTAATGGAAAACACCCTGATGACCTCACTACAATTGTAATCAATGGTTAAGACATTTCTCACACACAGAGAGGCTAAAAAAACAGTTTGAGAATAAGTCTGTTTGCAATATTTTTTAACCACAAACCAGACAAGCAGCTCTTAAGCCTTTCTTTACTTCCTTATTTTCTTAAGAGACAGACATTATATCACAATGTTTTTAAAGGGATCTTGACCAACAGATCTTAAACGTTTCCACAGACTTTGGCTTAGTTTAAGAGACATTTATTTTCTGGGATATTTAATAATATGCGGCAAAATAAACATTGAAATATGAGCAAAAAGAACAACTTAAACGAACTTTGTAGTTAACAGTACTTGCCTTTGTCAGTCATGTTTTTAATAGTATATATTACTTTATGCTTTTATGCTCTAAAAGCCAAAAGAATATATGTCACTGCATGATTTAAATGCAGGTACTTGTAAATGGGGCCGCGGTCCTCACAGGTCCCTCTTAAAAATTTGATTTTAGAGGTCAATTAGGTTTTTTTTTTCTGGGTAAATAAAGTTTATTTATATAAACACAAACTTATGTCACCTAGAAATGTATGTAGAACAAAGATTGGATTAAAATACCTTTTAAAATTTTAATTACAGACACTCGCTGTTAACTTCAACCAAAACCTGATGCTGCATGAAGTGCAAAAAAAAAACATAATTAACCTTTGATATATGCAATATTCCTACAATTAGCTTGGATTCCACTCAGGTCCTCAAATAAAAAAAAAAAAATAAATGAATAAATATTTAACTGAAAACTGATAAAATTGCTTAAAAATCTTTTTTTTTTTTTTCAAACCATGCAAGCAAGATGAATCATCACAAGATTTGTGAATTCACAAATTCCCAAAAATACATCTTTCCAGAATCCAGCAGATGTATTAGCCTCGATACAGAAATGTTTCAGACCACTGAAATTCAATGAAAAGTGTCAACCAGAGGCGAATGGCTAAAGCAAATCAAAAATGGCTGCACCGGTTTTAGCTGGAATACTCTTTATTCCTTTCAGAAAAACATGCTAAAGGATGCAATTTTTGCCTTTGTGGATGGAAAGATGTTTGTCAGTTAACTCAGCTACTTGTGAAACAAATCAATAATGTGAAACGGCCCAGCTGCTACTAGTGCTGTGATGGCTAAAGGTGCGAATGCAGGCAAAAACCACTAGATGATTTACCCAATCAGCTACAAGAATTGTACTGAATGTCCCGCCCTTTTGTGAACACTTTCCCACTGAGCCTAGCCAGATTAATACGTGTACACATATCAGCCTGGCTAATGCCGGCTTATATTTTTTCCCTTATTCTTTTAGATTTTGTCATTTTTTATCTGCCTATCTTAAATGCCAGAAATTATACCAGGGAACAAACATAGTCATGAGTAACATTATAAAGACGGTCTTGGTCCATCTTTTGCTTTCAAACAACCAGATGATGCCACTGCATCCATAAAGCTGTGCCGTGGGATCTGGCTCCAAGATGTTAGCAACATATTCTTTTGCTTTTGCAAGTTGTACCTTGGGCTAGTCGGGATCTACCTAGTTAGTCACGGCATAGTCCAGTAGACTGGGTCCTTAGAAATCTAGGGTCCAATTGAACAGCTCAAAGCCTGTAGTGTGCTACTCCTTGTACCACACATTCCCTACATGAGAGACACAAACACCCACAGACCAGACCATCTTCCTCAAACCCTCCATGGGTCAGCTCTAATGCACCTTTTGCCAGGTGACAGTGCGAGACTCTTGGCAGTTCTGCAGCTGCTCTAGAGTGCAACAAACTGCAAAGCAGCCCTTCATCAAAACAGGTGCAACATTTCTCAGCAATTTAAACCAATGCGGCTCACACCTTGGACCACAGAATAATTTTCCCACACCCTGTGTTGGTAAGCCTTGGCCACCTGTTACCCTACTGAAACTGAAAACCCTGCTCATACCTTGGGCCACTTTTTGATACTAAACACTGGCTATTTCAGACAGGGAACTTAAAAAAAAGAAAAAAAGCTGCTGTTTTGGAGATTTTTCAACCCAGTCGTCTGGCCAAGACAATTTGCAAATGTAAGACGGTCTTCAGATCCCGACGTGCACCAACAGGGGAAGCAGTGTTTTTCACTTCACCTGTGCTTAACTGTTTCACATGAAGTGAACCTTAACGCAGGAACAGCCTTTGACCAGAGTTGTCAAGTAACAAAGCAAAATTACTTTGTTACTGTACTTAAGTACACTTTTTAGGTATCTATACTTTACTCCATTACTTATTTTTCTTCCTACTTCCGACTTCTACTCATTACATTTTCACACAAGTATCTGTACTTTCTATTCCTTACACTTTTAAAACAAACATTACTCGTTACTCTTGGCTTCGGTTTAAAGTTTATAAATATTTATTTCACGTCATGTAAGCCATCATTGCAGATCATTGGCGCCATCCACATCTAGTGAAAACTAGTGTAATTGGATAAGTCATATAACGCAAACACTCATTGGTTAGCTAAAGGAAATGATCAGAAGCAAGCAGGTTTTCTTCAAACTGCAAATGTGAATTGTCTATGCCATGCTACAATGTAGGATTCAGAAAAAGGTTGCGAGCGTATCGGGAGATTGAGATGGAGACCATAAAGACCTCCCTCATCCTTGAACCTATCTCAAAGAATTTTTCGAAATAGTCGAAAAATTGAGCTTTCAATTCATAGAATGACATCTAGCTGTTTTTTTTTAAAGGTTACTTTATACTTTCATATTTCAAGTAGTTTTTGGAGCACATAGTTTTTCACTTTTACTTGAGTAAAGAGGGGAAATTGATACTTCAACTTTTACCAGAGTGTTTTTAAACTGCAGTATCTATACTTCTACTTAACTAAAAAATGTGTGTAATTTTGACACCACTGCCTTTGACCATAGGACCTTTTATCAGGTTGTGATGCAAAACGTTGCATCACTAAAAAAAATTCTGAATTGGGTTTTTATAATTAATAATTGAACATCATTGATCTCACAATGGAGAAATCTACTTCTGCATCTTAACCCATAGGACCTAGAGTTCAGGCTGTGGGGATCAAACCAGGTACATGCAACTTTCTCAGACACAAGCGCACTCCTCTAACCACTAGGCAAACACTCCTTCTTAATCTCATAATAATATACTTGAAATCCTTCACATATAATTATCTCCTGCATGATGCAGGAGTTGAGAGTGGTGTCCTAGCGGTTAGGGCATAGAGCTAGGAATCCTGAGGTTCTGAGTTCGAGCCCCACTCCCACAAACTGCAACTCTGGGTCCCTGAGCAAGACCCTTAACCCAAAACTGCTCCCCAGCGCCCTACGATGGCAGCCCACTGCTCCCCAAAGGGGATGGGTTAAATGCAGAGGTAAATTTCTCTAATGTGAGATCAACAAAAGTTCAATTATTGTTAATGAACCATTTCAAGTCAGGATTGGAAGCATAGATTTTTTTTAATTTAATTTCTGTTCCCTTTAACTGTAGGAACCACAAAGCACCTTTTAGTCACGTGAGTCTTGTTAAATACTACTTCTATAAATACCTGAAATCTTGTAAGCAGCCACTTTTTTGACCAGATCCAAGCGGCCTATATGGTGTAAACATTTCTCTAGAAGATCTACTCTTTCAGGTGAAACGGAATCCAACTTCTCCAGTTCAATCACCACGTCTAAAAACGTCTGCAAAACAGAAACATTACGTGTTAAGATAATATTTCAGATAAACCGAAAGTTTCCCATAGCAGAAGTGTAGAGTCATGGGGATTTATATCCCGCCCACGCACACACCCACGCTCAGCCTAAAGGCAATAATAATCTTTTTACCTTTGAATTGTCTAGTTTTTCACGGGTTAGAGTCTTGCTTAATAAGAATTTGATTTGATTCACGTCGTCCGTGTCCATTTCATCACTTAAAGTAACAATTAGTACTCTGCAAAAAAAGAAAACACGGCGTCATTTAAACTATTGCAGTTGAAAGGAAGTGAAATCAGGAGGTTTATGTTACCTGAATGTCGGGAGGATTTGTCCATGTGTCCGAATCTGACTTTCTGCCTCCTTTCCTCGAACTTTATACACCTTCTTTAAGATGTCATTCCGTCCCAGCAGCAAAAGGACGGACATTATGAAGAGGGGAGGCTCTCCGTGGTGATCCACGCCGAAACTTAAAGCCTCCCTGACACGATCCACGCTGCAGTCCGTGGATAAGCTCCCACAGAGGTAGATCACCTTCCTTCTTTCCCCGCAGCTCAGATCCTCCGCTAAGACGCTGATCGCCAGGAGGTGACTGTCACTAGAAGGGGACATGTTGCCGCTTCAACAGCTGTTGGAGATAAACACAGCACTTCAACAAACAGACTTAGGATCCAGGTGGCAAACAGACATATTCTTTGACATAAAACTCACCTAACGGGTTTAACCAGCAGACTGCGATGGAGACAAAGAACTATCAGCTCCGTTTGGATGGATGACGGAAGGAAACGCACTTTAATCTTAATATATGCAGGCAAATTTCCTTTCTTGAGACTAAATGAGGCTTAAAAAAAAAACACGGATGACGTGTTACAACCCCTGAAATTGTAGACTAAATGAAACTTTGAGAGAAAGAAAGGGGATTCTCCATTATGCTCGAAAACGAAAGTGAAAGAAAAGCTGATTTCCGGTGGAGAATTGCGCATTTTACCCGAACGTCAGAAACTCTTCTTCCGATTTGTGATGGAGAAGTAAAACTTTTATTTAATAATGACTTCAGCGCTCATAATTAGTTTGATTTTCTGCAATTAGAATTTTTAATATGCATGATTTTATTTTTTGTTACAGCTTTTTATTGTCAGGACACTATTACAAGTTCAGAGCAACGAAATTATTAACTCTGCATTCCACCAATCCAGTTGGGGAGCAGCCATTGTGCGGCGCGTGGGGAGCAGTGTGAGGTTAAAGGTCAATGTTGCCAACTCCTCAGTTAGGAAAGTAGCTATTGGCGGCGCTAGAAGTCGTGAAATGACGCCATTGCCTAATTTGCATAATCTGCCACAAGAGATGATGTACAAGAAATAACAGAAACAAAGAGAAAAAGTGAGTAAAAACACTCCGAATATATAGAGTTACTTTTCCGTCCATTAATGTTTATTTATTTATTTTTTCTAATTAAAGTTTATTTTATTACAATACTAACCCTCCTCCTTTACCCGGGCTTGGGACCGGCAAAATGAACCATAAAGAAGCACAATGGCAGAGTTACAGTTTATTTTATTTTATTTTTTTATTATTATTATTATTATTATTATTCCCCCTTGTTGTTCACCAAGGAGCCTACAACTCATGGTAAAACATGAACATTTTAAACCATAACATTTTTTATATTACATTAACACTGACAATCTAACTGAACAAAAAAAGACTACAAAGAATCATTGACAATGTGAGCAAATAATGGCAATTTCTTTTTAATTATTTTATTAGTACATGTAAATATAAATTTTATGCTTAATGATTAATAATGATAAATAAAAGTAGGTCAGTAATGACAAGGTGAGAGTGGGAATGGTTGCAGAAGTTTTTACTTTTTCCCTCGATTTCTCACAAAATATATTTATTTTTAAATGGTAATGTTTAAACATTGTAATTTCACATCTGTCCCCTATACACCAACAGAATTACAGCCTGATGTGAAGCAAGCAGGACTAACATTCGGTCGAAAAGTGGTTGTAAGATAATACATCTGTTTCTATATATGGGAACAATCACACAAGGGACAGTTGCAACAGCAATTTATTAACAAATAAAACCGTTTTTTAATCACCATATATATGTTTTTTGGAATTATGGGCTTATTCCAATATTTTGAATCATGATCTCTCTTGATGATTTGCCCCTTTCCTGTCTCATAGCATACTTGAGGAAAAAAAGAAGAGAAGATGTAGGATACCATCAAAAACTTGGATTAAGCCTTTACAGATCAGTTAGATGTTAAATTACTAGCCTAGACCACCATCTTCTAACTAGCTATGTTTACTTAAAAGATTTTTTCCCCCATGGAGTCTATATCTGCTGGAAGCCAAGAAATTGCTGTTTCAATAGCATTGTTAAGTTATTGATACAGACAGTGTGAAAGCAATCACAAAAAATATTACTTGTTTACCTTTGTTTTAATTTCTCCCTGAAGGAATTTGTATACTGAATGTGGCTACTAAATGCTCCTGCTAACCCTTCGCAAACTGTACATGCAAATATTCAGCACTTTTACATTGGCACTGTGCAGTATGCAGCATGATACTCCCACCTCTGTACTTCAAGTGGGGTTAGTGTCCTCCTCCTTGCCTTCTTCCTCTCTTTTGCCCTTCAGTTTTTCTTAAATTCAACTTAGTTTCCTGAAATAATTAGTGTTGAACCAATAACATAAAAAAATGGAAAGAAGAAAGAAATGTTTTGTCTGTACACCACTTAGTTGGACAACCCCTAAGGCGTTGTCCCCAAATATTTTCAAATAAAAAATATATAGGTGAAGGAGAAAATTTAAACCAAATATAAAATTTTTATGACTTTAAACAAAGATGAGCCGCATTTAGACAGAAAGTTTCACTGTAAACTAGATTTATTATGCCTTTTTGTTTTTCCTCACCGACACGGTTTTATTTTGGTTAACTGGGGTGGTACAGAAGTGTGCGCAGTTTTGAGATTTTCATTTATTAATTTTTTTTTTAAAGAAATGTATATGTCTTCTCGAAATTAATAAATATTTTCATCAGATTGGCAGTTCAATCCGACATTTTTTTTGTTCAAGAATATTGGTGTTTAACACTTTTACTCAATTTTATATATTCATTCTTATTATGCTATATCGGAGGTCTTCAACAGAGGGTCTGTGACCCTTAGGAGGTCCATGGAGGTACTGCATGGGGGTCGCCAAAGTTTTGGTTGATTAGACTTTTTTAAGATTAGACCACTAATTGAAATGTCTTCAAATACACATTAATATGAATGCAACACACTGTAGTAAACAGATAAATGGAGGCAGATGATGTCTTTCAGTCATCAATGCACACATTCAGCGACACAGAGGAGCTCTTTTAAGCTGGACACTGTTTCATTCACAACACCTGTCCCATCAACCAGGAATCAGAATCAGAAATACTTTAATAATCCCAGGGAGAAATTACTTTTTTTTACATGACTCCATCTGTGGGCTGCTCAGTGTCGCAGTGGATAGCACTTGCAGCAAGAAGGTTGCGGGTTTGATTCCCGGCCCCGGGTCTTTCTACATGGAGTTTGCATGTTCTCCCTGAGCATGCATGGGTTCTCTCCGGGTACTCTGGCTTCCTCCCACAGTCGAAAAACATGACTGTTAGGTTAATTGGCTTCTCTTAATTCTGAGTGTGTGTGTGAATGATTGTTTGTCCTGTTGCCTGCGATGGACTGACAATCTGTCCAGGGTGTACCCCGCCTCTCGCCCGTAGACAGCACAAGCACCCCTCGCGACCCCAATTGGGATTAAGCATGTCAGAAAATGGATGGATGGACATCTTTAATAAAGTGACTATAGCACCAGTTTGATATAACACAATATATAATTAGGGGGTACACGCTCCATCAGTTTGGGGGTCCTTGGCCTGGAAAACATTGAAGACCCCTGTGCTATATTTTTAAAGACTTGGAATTCTGGTCATGAGTTTTCCCACCGCCGTAAACGCATCACCGCTTCTCCCCCTGCAGGCTGCGGAGTTCCGCTCCGTCCAGCCAATCGTATTGCTCTGTCTTTCAGCACCATTGCAGTGTGGAGAGATCATTTGAAGCTCGGAGACACAGGGATCATTGGGAGGAAAAGTACCCGACCTGAGAGTGACCGCCTTAAGCAAACAGCCCCTCTGCCTCCTTATTAATGTGTTACGGCGCCTTTACCATTCTGCTGCCCAAGTGAGTATTCATTTACCCTCAAGGTGAGGAAAAAGCAGACAATTTCCCAGGTAGACAGTCAGTCAGTCAGTGAATGAGGGCTTTGCTGGTGACTTGGAACATCATCAGCACTGTATTGGATGTTAACCCGCAGCGAGCCAGGAGGCTTCCTCCGCGTCAGGTTGAGCCAGGACGGCTAACAGGAGACCGGATGCTCCCGGGGGGTTGGAGCCCGGCTGCCGACAGTCTGCTTCAGTTAACCGAACCTTGGCCTGGTCACGACTGATGAAAAGCGGGGATGTCCAGCAGCTGCCGACAAGAAGAGGCATGCTAACGGTATGCGAGCCGAGCTAAGGCAGCTAACGCTGGGGTTCAGGCTCAGGTTTGTCGTGGCACTTTTAAACTAATCGTTAGCTAACACTTAACTGGCTAACGGTGCTGCGTATGTCGGTATAACTGGTTAGATAGCTTCATTGTTTCAAGTTAAAACACCGCCTGTTGATGGCTAATGTGGAGCACAGTACTCTCCACCTAGATAATTTTATATACATATAAATATATAGGTGTGTGTTTGATGCCCGAACAAGTGGTAAAGCTAACCGCCTTATTTTGAAGAAAAAAAAAAAAAACGTGCGGAAGCTTGACTTTTCTCTCATCTTACCTGCTGGGTATCCTGTTTGGTGCAGCACTCATGTCGTCTACGTGTGTGTGGTTATGTTTGATACATCAACAAAGTTTCTGCTGATTGAATCACAGCCTTCAATGATAAGTCATAACACTGACCTTAAAGTTATAACTCCACTGTAGGGAACAAATAACATGCTTCTTTTCCTCTATGGATGCTACCCTAAAGTTGCCTCTTATCCAAGTCTAGAAAAGTCTAGTTGTATTTTTTTTCACCCTATGTATATTTGTGAGAAAACTGTGTATTCAAATAATCTGTTTATTAATCTAATCATTTGTCAGTTTGTCCACCCATCCATCCGTTTTCCAAAATATTCATCCATCCATGAATCCATCCATTTATTAATCTTATCATTTGTCAGTTTGTCTAACAGGCCATCCATCCATCCATCCTACAAAATATTCACTCATCCATCCATCCATCCTACAAAATATTCACTCATCCATCCGTTTTACAAAATATTCACCCATGGCTTCATTTGTTTTACAAAATATTCACCCATCTTTCAGCCATTCTTACTCACATCTACCTCTGGATTCATTCGTTCATCCATTTGTCTGCCTACAGATCCATTTATTATTCCATCTATTTGTATTTCTATCATTCTTCCAGGATTAAGTGACCACCCGCCCATCTACCCATTGTTTCATTATTTATCCTTCCATCCATTTATTTGTTATCTATCATTTCATCTAGCCATCTGCCTATTAATCAATCCTGAAATCATGTGTAGCACATGTCATCCCTCCTTTTGTCCTTTCTTCCTTCCTTGCATTCTTCATTTTTAAAGCATGACCAGTTTTGAAATATTGTAAATTGATGAGATAAGTATGAAATAGACTGAGAGCTCTGGAATTTCATATCTGAAAAATATGAAAATTTGGAAAATACACATGAGCCCTCTCAATGATCAGTAAACTTTAATATCTAGAGAATAAGGGAACTGGAAAATGTTTTCAACATCCCAAATAAATAATTAAATCAATGAAAAACAATCAGTAAAATTGACACTCGGTCTTTAACAAAAACCTACACAAGCATGAAAACTAAAGAAAATCAGTAAGATGGCAATAAAAATAACACACAACCCCTAAAATCGTTGAGATCCTCAAGTTTGTTGTACAAGACCTGTATGTCTTAGTTGTTTTTTATTCCTGAGGCTGCCCACTGGTTTTAGTTATTTTCGTAGCTCATAAAACTGTAAAATTGATTTTGTTGTACCGCCGCTCTAAGCTGCTACTGCTTTAAAATGAATGGGAAATACTGGCTTGTCCATGTTTGGGTATCATCACCATCATTTGACTGAAATCCAAAGCGCACCCCCAGTTCCTCTGTCCTGTTGGGCTTTAAGACAAACTCAGTGTCTTTTTTTAAAGTCTTGATACCGTTTCCCTGACTGCTACTCCGTACTGGGCTCACATATTACACTCTATGATGAATACCAGTGCGAGACCTATCCTATGCATGAGGTAACTCCTCCCTACCCCAAGGAAACGAGAAGGAAGGGTTGATTAGAGACCGATGTACTGAAGTGAAACCTTTTGCCATCCAACCCTTGGCAAAAAGAGAGGGAGATGCACTGAAAAAAAGTATGCAAATGAAAGTTATGTCCAAATCTAGCTAGCATTTAGACTAGTTAACTTACCCCAGAATCTAGAGGAGATCCTTTGCCAGCATGCCTGTATTTTACGCCTTAAGGCAAAAAAGTAACTTTACAGGTAAATCACAACTGTAATCATTTTTTTAGAGAAATTTTATGCCACAGGCAAAGATAAAGTGCCATTAGCATCATGCTATAGGGACACCATCTTTTGAGCTGGGACAAGAAAGCAGTGAAATAAAATGGGAAAACTGATGGTGCTATACACTAAAGGGCTGGTTATACTCCCCGCATTGAGCCTGTCACAGATATTTTTGATCTATGCCCAATATTGAAGCGTTGTCTGCGCTGTTATTCTACACCACAACGCAAAAGGGACAATCGCAAACTAGCTGTAGGTATAGATACGGTAGAGGCAGTGAGGAAATGGGGGCAAGTTTGTACGACAACGGGGTCACATGCCAGCGAAAAAGAGCGGGGATCCAGGTTGAAAAAGGGTCCCAGCGTTCTTGTTCACCTCGCTTTCTATTTGGTCCATCTTCACAAGCCTTTTTCCACAATGGCGGTCAAAAAAACAAAACAAGCCGGTAAGGTACCAAACAGGAAATAAGCATAGTGTAGAGCAGATGTAGATTTGACCAATCAGAGGCCTCACTTACAATTTGGGAGAGGTGCAGCGGAGTGTCTGGGACAGGGGCACATTTGCATTCACTGCGACACACGCAGACAACCTGGTTTCTGAGTATCAATCAGCCTTAAGCCACCTTTAGAGCAGGAAACAGTCCTAAAAATGCAGCCAGAGCTACTATGAAATGGTTCCAATTAAAGCCTGTTTTTGTCTTAATTTCCACCTAGAATCAGATCCAGGATTTTAAAATGATCATTTACTCTCCTGATCTGATCTGACTGAACTCAATGTTTGAAGATGAGTTTGCAGATGGCTAAAGTTGGATGAGAAAATTCACACCATGCTTTTCATTTGGGGAAACGACAAAAAACAGAACTGTTAACTTCTTATTTCACCACATTTATCTTGGTCTATCGCATAAACGCTATTAAAGCTTCTGATCTCATCAAGCACAGCAAACCTATTAAAAACTATTAATAGGATATGAATATTTTATAATGAGAAGTCTTACTAACAAATCAGTTATGGGACATTGAAATTCTCACTGTCTCTTTAAATAAATGTGACCATGCACTTTCATGTGGCGTTTTGGACATTCGATTGGCAGCTCTTTTAAAGCACATTACTCATGTTTGCCCAACCAAGCAGACCCCCGACCGTTCAGGATGAGAAAGGGACCTTCAGGCAGTGCTTCTTTCAACAGAAATGCATCATAGCCACATTGTCTAATAGTCCCCTGTCGTCCTTTAAAAACTAAAACCAGTGAATTAATTCGATTTGACTCGAAGTAACGCCACTCTACATTGATAGGCTGTCACTATAATAATGATGTAATGGACAAAAGATGCAAAGCTGAAGATCTAGATAATTCCATGCCATCTGCTGCTCATCCTCAGCCGCCTTCCTCCTCCTCCCTCCTTGCTGCATCTCTGCTGCCATGTGTATTGGGACAAGGCTATCATCAGATCCGTGGTCTATTTTAGACAAAAACTCCATTTACCCACTTAATCTGGGTCCCAGTCTGCAGGAGTTAAGTTCCATGTGCAGCTCAGAGCTGTAATCTATTCATCCCAACGTCGAGGGGAAAGCTTTTAAAATACAATTGTTTGTAGTTTGCATTGATTTGGTAGTTGCAGCAACAGGACCTTGTTTGTATGATTGACTCAGATTAACCTTTTGTATAGTCGGTAACAGGTGTATAATGTATTTAAGCTGACTGATACTGAGGTTGGAGCATACTGAGGTATGTGTAAACTAAAACCTCTTTGTTACTGTATCGAACCCCAACAGTTTGTTAGCTCCCTCCTACTGCTGGTGATGCAGACACACACACAGAGGATCAAAGCTGTAATTAGCCTGGCATGGATTAGCAGTGGGGGCTATTTTCCACTGTACAGCACTCCCCCCTACAGAGATGACACGGCCTCCTCCCTCTTTCCTCTTCCTCAAACGGAAAATAAATAGACGAATCACCATATTTTTGCGCACCACGTGCAACACCAGCATGTGAGCAATGAGAAACCTCCTGGTTGTTCTCTTTTAAGTTTGAATATGTTTGTTTTAGTCTATTTCAGCCTCCAAGTTGGTTTCTAGATTCCCTTAGACATTCTTAAAGGCTGTTTGGTAGCTACTGCATCCAGTCAGCTGGATCTGTGGTTGGCATGCTGACTCACTGCACAGCCAGATATGAGGTGTGTGTGACTTGAACGTCTCGGTGATATACATGGTGCTCAGGGAGCCAAACAGAAGCTTACAGGAGGAAGAACCACATGAGGTGTGTTATCTCCTGCAGCAAGGACTTTCACTGTAAGTTACTGTTTAACCCTCACGTTTCTTTGGGCTGTGCTGATAAATCAAAACTCTGGTTTGTGTTCAGAATGTGTGGCGCGAGCAGACATGCATATAAAAGTGTTTTTTTTTTTATTTGTTGTTAAAGTTAAGTACCTGTTGCAGGAAGGGGCATAATGAGGTTTACCAATGGCAAAATGCTAGTATTGCACTGATACCAGTATCAGCCAGGGCCCTGATACTGCACTAAAATGGTGGTATCGGTACCGAAGAGTACCAACAAATAGAGCACCGATACGGTTTTGAGAGCCAAAAGTTTATTCAGTTAATTGTCAACCATCCCAGGTAGGCAATAAAAAGTTCTACTGGATTCACTTTGTATTAGTCTTTTTCCTGCTTCCCAAAGGTAGGCAGCAGCTTGACAAAGCCATGATGACAATTATTTTACATCCAAGTAATATGCAGTTCTTCACATATAGACACATCAATTTCAAACAGTGGTATCGGTATGGTATTGGCCAATAATCAGCCAGGTATCGGGGCCAAAAAAATGGCATCACTGCAACACTACAAAATACCAAAATATTTATTTCAAACTGAAGCGTTTAGTGTGTGTGTGTGTACCTGTCTAGCCCTCAGAGTGAGGACCATTTTTTTTCAATTTTACCATCAGATTGAGGACCAGTTGTAAAGTTAGGACATTTAGCTGATCCTTACATGCTATTTTGCTAACGTTTAGGTCTAAGGTGTCAATTGGGTTAGGGTGAGGTATGCATTGTTAATGTTTAGGTTTAGGTGTGTGTTTATGTATTGACATTCACTGCGATAACAGGAATAGTGCATAATGCAGGTAATTCCCTCTTAAAAAAAATCATGGCGATGTGTAGCTACTAATGTGGACATTTTTAGATTTAGACAAAAAACATCATATTAAGATTATCTAATTTAATGAATAAATTAGAAAATAGAAAATCTCCTTATTGTCACACAATGGGGAAATGCCTTTAACCTTTAAAATATTCCATATATGGGTCACTGGATAAAATGCAAATCTATCTGCGTATAAACGGACAAACCAGCTTCTTTTCCATAAACCTTTAATTTGTTTTATTTATTTTTTTTCCTTATTGAATATTGGACTTTTCTCCATGATTTTCACAGCTTCCTCTGGCAGATGCTAACCGACTTGACCTATTGCTTCCTTGTTTAACCCCCTGCACACATGCACAGTATCTTACCTTATGTCGAATGGTGTTATAGTAAATATATTTACTAAGCAATTGAGTAAAAACAAATGTAACATACAAACATAAAAAATAACCAGCAGGACGTATAAATCTTTCAGTATAGTTAAAAAATATGTCTTGGTGTGAAATTTTAAAAATGGGGCAACAGATTGGTAAAGGGAAATAATCCTTAACCCTGGCACATACTACACTTTCTTGTGCTAGCAAAGTAATATCTTTGTTGTTGTTCTGTAGTGTGGTAAAAGTGTTTGACTGAGCCACAGGCTTTTCACCTGCCTCAGTTGGTTTCCCTCAGTGCTGCGTTTGCATTTCTCCATTATTCATGCAGTTCTGTGTAGTTTGGATCAGGTGGTTTTAAACCTGAATCCACTTCTCTGCCTGCTCACACTAAATAGATGACAGACAACAGCGATTTCTGTCATGTGCAGAGTTCTCCTTTAAAGTATCGATAATAAATATAAAATATAAAGATCATTCATTGTATTTAACACTTACATTTTTACTCTTAATAAACTTTTAAAGCAGCAAGAATTTAGAGGAAGGCTTCATCCCGATTATAATGAGTGCTTTTGTGTCAAATCATATATTTACCAATCCACATGATTTTTGTATTTCTTTGCTTTATGCCGTAACCGGATCTTTGCAACGGATTAGAAGTAGTCCAAATGTAGCTGCAAAGAGACATCTTCATCCAGCTGGGAGCTGTTGTCCTTTGCTGATTAACATCTCAAACAAAGGATACTCTGCATCATGTCGATGAGTGATCACAAAAAGCAAAGTGGCGTCATGGAATCAGCTCAAGGACAACAGCTTAACTGGTCAAAGAGGCATTTTCCACCGCTCATGTTCTCCCTTACACACACAGACTGTTTCAGTTCAAACTTTTAAACCATGCATAAAACACCTGGCTTGGAAACATCCTACATACAGTAGTGTAAAGATATGCTCCAACACAGGCTTCCTCAATTACAAAGAGCTCAACACACTGAGGAGGTAGTTCAGCCATTTGATTCAGGTTTGGAAGCAGAAGCATATCTAAAATGTCCAGGACACCAAACTTCCTGGGCCAGAATTGAGGGAAGCTACTCTGTCAGATAAAAATAAATGATCAATGTTTAAAATGGACAAGTCATTAAGTTCTTTTCCTTGCAAAATAACTTAATGACTTTCCCTAGATAAAAAAAAAAAACTTTGAATAAATTTGACTGTATGATTTGGTGAATCATAAAGTGCCATGAGATGACTTGTTGCGAATTGGCGCTATATAAACTATTAAAACACCTCTCTATTATCCTATTTAGAAAGGAACCAGTTTTATAATTGTAACCAAAACATAAAAAGTCAAATTTGTTAATTTGTTAGGTCCGGGGCCTATAAAGTCAACAGGGTTGACAGAAGTTGGTAAAGACGTCATTGTTGGAGTCTGCATTTTTTTTTTCTTTTTTTTTTCCTACTTTCTTTGATTCTGTTTTATTCTCCTATATTTTAATTATGTAAAGCACTTTGCATTGTCTTTGTACTGAATTGTGCTATACAAATAAATTTGCCTTGCCTTGCCTTAAACCACTTTTCCTACATCAAACTAATAGCAGCAGTTTTATATAATTCTACATCCCAGTAAAGAGTATAAGGATTTAGGTAGACATTCTTTGAATCTGTGCTTCTAGTGGAGGGGAAGGCTAAACATCTTATTGTTGACCCTTCCCATGTGAAATAATAAAATGGAAAGATCTCCCCCATTGTCATGTGACATCTGACACTCTGTGTACCTATAGAGAAACATGGACTCTGTAGGCATCAAATAAGGCTACTGTAACGTGATCATCCCTTCTGAATCTCGGCTCCCTGCTGGGCTTTAACCTCCCGCCGGTCAGCTTTCTGCTTTCCTGCTCCATTTGCTGGTCACGACTCGGCCTCCTTCTAAAGTTGAACAGTTGCCAAACCCCGGGTTGATTCCAGAGAGCCTTTCAAAACTTGCCAACTGTTTGTTTTTGTGATATCATAGCAAAGAAGGGGAAGGAAGGTGGAAGTGTTCTGAAGAGAGTTGCCTGTGATAGTTTGCAATCTAGTTAGTCAAAGTAGACAAGAGAGACCCAGGATGTAGCAAAAAGTTTTTGGACGTCTGGTATTTTAATGCCTGCAGTGATTGAGTGTTTCATTAGGAAGAAAAGGTTTGGCTAATGCACATTCGCTTGGCTACAGTTGCTTGCAGAACTCTTGTCATTCTCTTGCTAATGTAATTTCTTTCCCTTATTCCAGCACACTGACTGGAGCCAAATGTAGCCCAGTCTTTCCTTTTTTTTATATACCTTTTAATTAGTTAAAATCACATAGTGTTTATATATATGCATTCAGTGAAAGAACTCTTATGTTCTCTGGCTGGATTTTGGACCTTGTGGCATCCTGGGTGTTAGAGCTCTCCCTTTTCTCCTTGTTGATCTTGTGTCTGCATGCCACACAAGCTGAAGGTGGCCCATTGTTAGCAGCGCTGAGCAGCTTATGAAGCATTTCTTTCCCCATTTATTTTCCAGAGGATAAGACGTCACACACGCTTAGTCAGCAGTGGGGCTCAACGCCATAGGATTAGCAGTCACGCGCCTGGTAGTATGATTTCTATGAACTTGCATATAAAAAATGTGTTAGATCTAATTTAAAACCATTTTAAGGTAAACAAATCTGTAAAGATTGATCCTTGTTACCTTTCAGTTGTCGGCAGTTAGTATTAATGTTCTCTTTCTTGTGCTCTGTATGCAAATATTGACGCATTAGCTCCAAAAAGCATTGTTTGTAACATAATATGTAGATGCAAATGGTTTCAAAGAGGGAACTTCCCTGAGAACGGATGCATGGTTCGTTACCAGGCCTCTGCAGAGCTGAATGCCATGCTGATGAGAGGATTCAGACATTTGATTAAGGTGTGTCTGAGAAGCACTGCTTCTAAAAACTGCAGGATAGTGGCTCTCAAGCCTCAGATCTGGCAGCTTTCTGTTTACCTCCATTAATCCTCCCATTAGCTCTGAACACTTTCTCTGTCGCTGCTGCAAAGATTCTTAGTGCTCCTTCTGGAAAAAGTACTAGGGGATGTGAATACTTTTGTTGTATCCTGTAGCTGGGTGTGAATGCACGTGGCATTTGCATCAGCAGCATTTGTCTGCCCTAGTTTGCTTAGCGGTGGAGGCAGGGGAACAGGATGTTGTTAGCAGTCACCTGTGCGGTTTCTGACCCAGTCTAATTGGTGGAACCGTGTCTGTGTGTGTTGGCTCCAGCTCAGCCCATCCCAACACTTCTGGCCCTCCAGCTGCAGCAGAGCTAATTTTAGCCCTGAATGTGCGTACGCCTCAGTTCCCAGAGCCTGGCCTATGAGGGATGAGGATGGGAGGAAGGAGGGATGGCAGCCAAGTTCATTCTGTGCATCTACCTACACAATCAGCTGTATAAAAAAACATCAAACCCAGTTGTGACCGTGACATGCATGTTTGCAGAAAGGTATTTTTCTTTGTCCGTGTGTCCTTTGGCTAACTATATCGATCGTCTCAGGGACATATTGACTTCAGCCACAGTGGCCTGTCAGTTGTTGACCTTTACTCTCAAAGTCTTTTAACTCAGTTAGTGATTCACAAAGGCATATGACTACCTGTCTGCCCTGCTGTCTTTCAATTGTCATCATTGTTCCTTTAGAAAGACTTGCCTCTTAAACAATTTTCCGCTCCTCTTTTCTTTTTGTTGCTATTTATACACCCTGTTCTATTCCAGTGCAGGATGCCCACGCTTCAGGTAAGTGGGGGTTGTTGTTACTATTAAGAGAATTAAGTCTAGCCGATTACACCAGACTGAGTCATTGTAGTCTGATATTAGTTAATCTCACTGCCTAGGAAAGGCGTCTGGCTGACGTATTTATGTGTCCATGATGGGGTGCACCAAAACAATAAAACTAAATTCCCCTTCTGTTATGCGACAAGGAAATGAGATGAGTGCATGATTTGTTTAGATTTACGATTGCCTCTTAGGTCTGTATAAGTTTGTATGCAAATCTGATAAAAACAGATCTTTTTTGGTGAGCAATATTAGTGCAAAAATAGCCTGACCTGAAAAGACACAGCGAGGCAGGGCTGAAAATAGAAGTCGAGTACGACAGTTAATCAATGCGTTCTTTCTAATGGTGTCGTTATCCTACAGCAGAATCCCAGAGGAGGAAGAAAAAAAAACTAAAGACAAACTATTCATGATGTATTAATGTGTATGTATATATAAAGGATAAATATATTTTGTCATAACTCAGATTGCTGTCAAATGTACTTCAGCCTGAATTGTAAATACCAAGCTGTGCAAAAGTATCAAAACTTCCTTCAAATTCTCACATTTTGCCGTCTCAAAACTATCAACTTCGGTATTGTGTTGACTTTATCTTTTGATTTTATATCAATTAAAAGAGTGTGTACTTTTCAGCACTTATGTTAACTACCTTTTGTTGAAATTGTAGCTGAATGATTTTTAAAATGTCTGAACCAGACTTGCACTAATATACTTGCCTTTTTTTTCTCTTCACAAAATTACAATCATTTTAATAGGTTATACTAATACAGGGTTTCCATGGGTCATTAAAAATCATTAAAAGTCATTAAATTATTATTTTTTAAATTAAGGCCTGAATTGGATTTAAAATTCATTAAATGTAATTATTGTGGCATTTAAAATGCTTTATTAAAAATAAAAAAAAAAAGCAATTTCAATATATTTGCATGGAACCGGTGTCCGGTTGATCGTAAAGCCATATGTTCGTAAAAGAAGCTCGAGGCGGAGAAAAGGCTATAGAATGTTGAAAAGGTTAATTTCATCAAAAGTGGTTTGAAACCAAGGAATTTGGGACATGGCTGCAACCTGTCGATGGTAAAGTTGACGAAGGATTTTACCGTGTATATATGAGAGTCATGGGTTCTTGTTGATGGCATTAAAATTATTTATAAGAGCATTAAAAAGGATTAAATTAGAGTTACTCCTTCCTGTATAAAACCTGTAATACACACGTGTCAAACTCAAGGCCCGCGGGCCAGATGTGGCCCGCCATGTCCTTTTATGTGGCCCGCTAGAACTCCCACAGCCATCATTTTGATTGTTCTGAGATTTTAAAGGGAAAGAACTTTATTTAAAATTTAATTTATGTTGCTCATGTTAACTGACTTTTCCAGTTTCTATATTTCCTTCATTTTTACTTTTCTTTTTTTATACAATTAAAACGTAAAAAATAAATATG
>NW_015150809.1:551808-564414 GCF_000732505.1 Cyprinodon variegatus
ATTTGGCAAAGATTATTATGTATTCAGCTACACCTATATTCACATTAACCCAACCATCTTCTCTATGGTATAATACAGCTATCACCATGCTTGTTGGTGAGCCCCGTATTTGAGTTTTTTATCCAGCCAGAACTCTCTTTCTTAGATGTCTTTGATGTATCTTATTGTGGGAAGAGTAAATGGGGGATATTCTGCTCTATTAAAGATAGGCAGGTAGATTTGATCATGCGTAAAGGGTAGTCAAATATAACCAAAGGAATGAAGTATTCTGGATAAAAAGAGCTGGTCCTTCGAGAGCAGCTACAGAGCCTGCACAGGTTTAATAATTTATGGCCGACTGAGCTAAGATGACCTTGAAAAAGCCCCAGCTCTGTCACTAACCTGGCTCTGCTCATTCTGGCCAAAATGAGACCATGGTGAGGCGTGCTGACGCAAACGCACACATGTAATGAATTTAGAACCTTGCTCTTTTTGAGGCTTCGCTCTTAAATAGACATTTCACACTAGGGCTGAATGATTCTGCCAGATATCTTAACTGCGATTATTTTCAACCAATATTGCAATACATTTTTTTTTTTTTTTTTTTTATATTGAAATAACCACAAACATGTCAAATTGCTACAGGGTGTCAGCTTTTTCATGACCTTGAAACCTTGCTTGTCCAAAGTTGGTTGTTGCTGGACTTTATGGTAACATTTTTTGGAATGTGCTTACTTCTAGGTGCATTCAAAGAACTGTGTGCTAGCTGGAATTTTTAACCCATTTTAAACTTAATACCGCCACCTAAAGGGCATGTTAAATGCGACGTTACCCGAACTGAGTGTCTGCGATTTGAAAATTGAGTTTTGTTAAATTGCTATTATACCATAAGCTATAAATTGCCCAGCCCTATTTCACACCACAATTACTGCTAATTAATAAGTGGATGTGAAGCCACAATGTGGGCCTCTGTTTATATGCTGCCCTCATTAATTTTTACTGGAGTCCTGTAAGCAGGATGTACAGACACCTGTTAATCTCTAACAGCATCACACAGCTATATTTGGCTTTGCTGCTCGCACCAATATTTTGCCAGTATGTCATCAGACGGAAAGAGGATGTGAGAGTTTTCAATGGTTTCAGTTGTAGCTGATGGTTCACATGAGGTTCAAAATACCTCGGTGCTAAACGTGGTTTTGTGGTAATGGTGATGCAAAGGTGCAGGTGTGACATGAGTCTGTTTAGATTTTTTTTCTTTTTTTTTGCATTAGAGTCGTCTCTCTAACGCTGCTGCTGTATTTGCATCTGACATGATATTTTTACTACTTTCAAGTATTAATGCACTTCTGTTGCCAGATATGTTGCCAAATTTTATGATTTAAGATACTTTTTAACCTGTTCTCATAGTTAATGTTAATTTTAAACGCTAATATACAGTAGGTAAAATCCTTTTTTTCAGCAGTGAATAGTTAACAGCACTAGGCACTAGGCAGGCTGGGAAAATATTGAGTCCTGGACCCATTGACTCCAGAACCAATACTCGGATTGAGTTGATTGGTTTATCTTTGTTTGTACAAGTCAGACCAAATCTGTATAAACTGTAGCTGAGGATTACCTTATTGACCTCGCTCTGGGTGCAGCCGAGGTAAAGGCTGAACGTACTTTGCCTGCATTTCACCTGGTGTTTGTTTACTCTAGCTTAATGAGCCCATTAGCTACGGATATGATTCATCTCTAATGAATGATGAGTATTGTGAGATGAATGAGGAAAGCCTGTTTTGCAGTTTAGTAGGTTCCTCAGATCCATCTTGTGAATTTTCATGTACGTGTCGCACTGTTATTAGTAGATTTTTGCCCACTTTTTGCTATATTTTATATATCCTAGTTGAGAATTTTCTGTCCCAACAAACTGTAAACCCAAAGTCAGATGGAGGAAGCTTCTTGGTCAATAGGTTGAAAAAAAGCGGTTATCGTGTTTATCAGTTGTCTAAAATGTTTTAGTGTTTTTGTTACCATGCTGCAGCTGTCATCTACACTGTGTGTATTGTGTGCAGGTGGCCGGCAAATGAAAGGAGACTGTGTGGGTGAGCGTGAAAACGTGACACACCCACACATCACTGCCTGCACACAATTTGTTTTGCTTTTGTGTTGAATTTTGTGTTTTTTTTTTATTAATTGCCATTAAGAAATCTATCATCCCCGTCCTTAACCAGGCTTAAGGCAAGAATGATCAGTCTGAAGAGCATATTGATATGTCTTCCTTAGGACACATCTTAGGCGACTTTTTAAGTAGGGGTACTTAAAAATATCAATACTCTAAAAGTATCAATACCCAAATGCTGTAACCGGGGTACAATATTAATTTGGCATGGTATCAATACTAAAGGCAAGTGTTGGAATATTTTTGCTACTTTTAATTTTAGATTTATGGACTGGAAATTAAAAAAAATAAATAAATCACTCAATGTTAAAATATCGCCAAACTGTTTTACATTTGAATAATTTATTTGCACACTCATTAAACTAGCATCTGTGATTGTGTTGAAAAATATTAATCAAAACATTTCTATATGCCTCTATTTTTTTTTTTTTTTTATCCGAAGGGTATAAAAAATGGTTTTGAGTGTGGGATATTTTCCTTGGAATGGATTTCAAGTTTGAAATATCTGTATTATGGCAATACTGGTTGTTGGCGTTTATCGTATTGCTGATCGTTATTGTGATTCAGTTCTAGTCATAATGTCAAGTGATGAAACTAATGTGATTTGTAAACATGTGACTGTATAGTTACAGTTCTAACATTTCGTTTTCTTTGTTTTTTATTACCCATTTTACATAACATTCAGCAGGAAAAACATATAGGGGAAAGTCATGTTTTAGTTAATGTCTTAAATAAAATGCTCTTTTCATTGTTATCACCACCTCTACCGCTTTTTAACGAAATCCTTTTTAATGACATGCCTTAGTTTTCTACTTTTATTTTTTTGAAGATCATCATAGTGTCAATAAGCCTCTAAAAGGTAGAGTAGGGTTAAAATAGGACAAGCCACAGATGGATTTTATGACCATTTCTGCTGCCATTTATTCATATTTTTCCCCAGCTCTGTTTCTTTGGTGCTTCTAAACCTTTCTGTGACCTTCAGCATCTCGGACATTGTTATGCATGTCAAGTGTGAACTCTCCTGTGAGACTCCTTCCAACTGGCTAAACGTTACTCAGGCATGCTAAATGTGAACCCGCATAATTTAAAATATGCTACATTACCATTGTGGGAACGGGGGTCCATCAACATATTGAATGCTATAGATTAAAGGTAGAATGTCATCAAAGGTTAAGGACATGTAACATTAGACAAGTATGTTTGCCAACATAATTTCTAATTCCTAACAATAACAATTCCTAAAATCAGCAAATCCTTAAGGTTTGGTGGGACTACTGGAACCTTGCACTTTGGTACAATGAGAATGGGATGAAGCTGTGTTCATTTACAGTCTGAAAGCTGTACCAAACGAAATTTCGTTTTGTATACACAGAGGGCCGGATTTATCAAGATCCAATTTTGCGTGCAGTAATTTGCGCTCGCAAACTGGAATTTTGCGCGGTGGTCATCCAGAAAATATGGTCAAAATTAACACTTCAAAGGTTTACAGGACAGAAAATTGTGGCCGTTTTAGTTCCCAGGCCTCAGTCAATCAGAACATTGTTGTGGTCATGAACAATAATTAGTCCCTGGAAGTGTCTGATGGATGTAGGTAGAGCTCTGTCTTTTCTATAGGTTAAATTAATCACAGTGGACCACATTGTTAAATGCTTTCAACCACTTTCAAACAAGGTACAAACCTTGCAGTTATTAGCATTGTTTATAGCCTTGTGCAGTCAGTCGATGCTGTGTTGAGCAGAGTAATTGTGATCTGGGATTTGGAGCGCCGTAAACAGGATGGGCTGGCACTCTTCTATTCCCATGTGAAATCCGCCATAGGACAATGAGCAGGTCCTGCATAGAGGAAGAGCCTAACCCTCGGAGGAAAGTTTGCTCACTGTCATTCACCAAGCCTCATTAGCCATTTGACATATTTAGCAAACAGTGACGACCTACTGGCGGGTTCTGTTGACACCTAGATACTGGGATGAGATGGTTGCTGAGCAGAGAGGACTGGGCTGTCAGTCTCAAGTGGGTTCCAGCTTGTTTGGTTTGGTTGTATTCACATGGTAGACTTTTCTAGTGTTTCTTACAGTAAGTGTTTAATTTGCTAATAATCTGAGGGCTCTGTTTATTTATATGTTACAGGCCCAATTCAAAACCACCTCTTATTAATACTAGTGAAAATACCTTTCGTCAGAATCCTAGAAATTCCCATCATTTTTATTTTTTAACAGGAGGGAAGATTCTGCTATTAAGCAGTTTCAGAAAAAGAAAACCGGAACAAGAACTGCAGCGTTCTATGTTGAATACAGAATATAAGTAAACCTTTTGATTCACAGCATTTGAGGCTGTAAATCATAAATTGTTAAAACGGACATGATGATGGATTTCAATTTAAATCAGTTTATTGATAATTTCATTCATTTTGGAAAGCCAGTCAGTCAAAAGCTGTCTTTTGCATGTGTTTGGTTTCTTATTGTTTCTTTCTTTGATAACTATCCTTTTCTCAGGAAATCATGCATATATGCAGCTTTTATTTTATTTTCTTTAGCTAAAGAACCATACTTTTCTTTTGCTATATCAGTAATGTCTACCTAAATGTCCATCCATGCTTTTATATGCAGCATGTTGATAGCTTGCCCCCTGCACATGCTTATGCCAAGCCAACTGAACATGTGATAACCAACTTTGATAATAACTTTTTTTTTTCTTTTTTTTTATAAAAACATGGTATTTGAGATATTATGTTGCATCCTTTTGTTCACATTTCAGGTTTTATTGAAGAATATCCCATATAATAAGAAGTGCATAATTGTAAAACCTACACTCTTATATACTATAAGAAAATGTTATATTAAAAAAGTTGGCTGATGTTTGCTGTTTTGCAGTTGAAACAACATGGTTGCAGTTTATCTGTAATTTCACAACTTTCTAAAACATTTAATGTATACTCTTGTGCACGTGTCGATGCATCGGATCGTCGGCTGTTGGATCGATGCATCGATATAAAACGATAATTATTTACACCCCTAACTACAACCTGACATTATTCACCACTTTAGACTTATGTTTTATTTTTTTCATTTTGTACACACAAGGGTAAACAACAAGAAATTTCGTTAAGTACAGCTCTCTAGACTATTTCATTTTATTATAGTGCAACCTTGATAAAGGTAAGCAGCAGTGATAAAAACATTGTGATGAAAAACTGTAACATAAACATTCGACTGTATAGTTAAGTTCTAACATTCAGTTTTTTTTTTATTCTGAGGATTTGCTGATCAAGTGGGTCTTAGTACAAAACATTAAGGTTTTATTCATAATGAATCACTTTTTTATTTAAGCCTGTAGTGAATAATGAAGTTGTGATCTACACACAGACAGAAATTCCTGAATTAAGTGTAAAATGTCATTAAGGTTTATGGCAAGACTCCCACACCATTGTGGACATCTATCACCACTTGTTTAATATGGCCTTTAGTGTCTACTTGCAGATTAAGATGGTGATAGGATTATTTGTGTATTTTAATCTGTCTGCCTTTATATGTTCAGAGCATCTAAATACATGAGAACATTTGAGTTTGTCTTGGTGTGGGCGCCTCTTATCTCCATAAAGAATGGGACAAAGCCAAAGATTTTGTGACCCAACAGATTGGCTTTTTTATTTTCTGTGTTTTGACTCAGCCCAAAGCCACTGTTACTCTCTGCTTTGATGAGTCATACAGATTGATAAATGGATCTGGCAAAAGAAAATAAACACATATATGACAGCCTTCAGGAGGTAAAGAGGATCCAGACATCATTTCTAACCCATCTATTTTCTGCAGTTGCGTCCTTGATGTTTTGATGGATTGTTTGTGTCTTATCTGTAAAAAAAACAAAAAAAAAACACACATAGAAGTGTTCAACCTACTCTACTGGTGATGCATCATTCAGTAAAGTCACAATTTGCATGTTAGGCATGTTTCTGTCCTGTAGTGTAAATGATGTGGGTGCGGATCCCAAAGATGCATTTCCAGCCAGGTAGGAGAAAAATTGGTCAGCTGAATGTTGCTATGTGTGGCCCTTGGTTTCCATTTTTTTAACTGCTAAAATAGCCTACCTCATTTTTTTCTTTTATTTTTGTGTAGGTACATTTTGTCACTAGAGTGGAGTCACCTGATTTCAGGAAAATTTATATCATATTGTTTGCCAAAAGAGGAGACAGGCACCCTAACAGATGGGAAGAAGTACACCAGTCTGGCATAGAAGTATACGGTTAGAGATGTAACTGATAGTTTTCTTGCCGTTACTGGTGAGCTCCATACTCTGACCATCGCATATGTTTGTGTTGTTTTAGTTAATGTTATTGTAGTTGTTCACATTTATTTTGATTGATTTGTAATTATTGTATATAAACAAACCATTTAAAATGTTCTCGGGTGCTACAGTTAGCATGTTGGCACCTCAAGCAAGCAACAGCTAAAGCTTATCTGCTGGACAAAAAGTTATTTGTTATTTAAGCGATGTTTCTTCTTATTAATGTTGGTGGTTCAGTTTAAAGCTGTACTGATTATCAACAATGAACTTTTAGATTTAGTTTCTACAATTGAACATTGTTGCCAGGGTAACCATGATAACAGATGGGAAGAAGTACGCCAGTTAAGCCTAACAGTAGACAAATATGTAACTGATACAGTTTACTTGTCATTATAATGTTACCTGCAGAATTAAGCCCCTGTGAACCGGAACCATCATCATTATTGTTTTAGTTTTGTCTTGGACTTTGTAACATGCAACAATGGGGAACTTTAAAATGGATTTTGTTGTACCATTATACAAAGTTATGTGATTCTAACACACTGAGAAGTTTAGGGCTCTCATCAGCGTGTTTACTAGCAGAAGGCTTTTTTTCTTGAATAGTGGGGACTGAAGAAGTGTCGTAACTTTTCAGTGGATTTCCCACAGCCGTAATTAAGATGTCTTTACATTTGAGAACAGAGAATAAGAATCTGTGTGACTTCCCCCCCTAAAGACAGTAGAGTTGCTCAGGCATGTTGGTATGACCCAGCCTTAATTATTCACTATTGTACATTGGTGAAGTATGATGAAGGACAGAATATTCATTAGATCTTGATCTGATGTGGCGGCTATTAAACACTTGACTTTTGATAAAGTTTACAAATGAAAAATGGTTATTAGATTGGTCCTCTTCAGATGACTTGGCACACAGATTATATTGACGCTTGACACATTAATTTCAGACTGATCATCTGGATTGAGGCTGATGCAGCCTTTTGAACTCCAACCAGTGCTGGTTCTCCCGCTTTTGCTACAGCAATTTTAACTGATCTCCTTTGATTGGTTCATCCTTTCCTTCGAGGAGCTTAGTTACCTACTATCTCTATAAAAACAAACATAAAACAATGCAGTTTTTGTAAGTTTTTTGTTTGTGTTTTGTATGTTTATGCCTTTTGGGAGTGATCAGCAGGCATAGACATTGTATGCACCGTATTAAGACAGCCTGTGTTACCCAATTGGAAACTTGGCAAAACAATGGCGACTAGGGTGCGCTTTACATGCTGTATACACTTTTCCATTGCTATAGCTAAAAGCCTAAAAATTGCATCGGTATCACTAGTATCAGCTTTGTTAAGGCCATGTTCTGATACATGCATAAACTTGGCAGCAGAATTGGCATGCTGCAGCTGTAGGTCCCACATGTGAACTCCAATGAGGGCTGACTAACCATTATTTTGCAAATCGATTAAGCTGTCAATTATTTTTTCAATTGAGAATAGGATAGCCAAAGATTAATCTTTAAAAAATATTTCTTACAAAATTAAACTAGGAGAAACTAGAACATTTCCACTGAAGGAGTTCTGGATAGAGCATATTGACAGGAAAAAAAGTTTATTTATTAATTTTTTCCCCCAATTTTTATATAATTACTGCTCTAAGTGGGTTGCTCTGTCAGCTAAAGTCATGTTTTAGACTCTCTGTACTCAGTTTAACGGTTAATCTATTACTAAATTAGTCGACTATTATTTCAATCCATTTATCGATTTTATAAATCCAATTGATTGTTTCAGCCCAATGTACTAAACGCTACTCCTATGTTTGTTTTTTTTGTTTTTTACCCCATGTATACACTGTATCATAGACATGATGATACATATGCATGGCTATTGTTTTTACTCATTGTGTGCATGCAGAATATCATGCATTCAGTCATGCTATCTTGTTTTGGCTGCATGATCTGGTAGAGTTGTCTCTGTAAAGTGCCTGGAGATGACATGTGAACTGGCGCTATATCAGTCATCTGAACTGGATTGAATTGTTTGGGTGAATATACAAAAATGGGATTTGTTCATTATCAGCAGAAACAAAGTGTATAAAAAACAAAAATAAGATATAGGGCTAACAGGGTGTGATGTTTTAATGAAGAAATTTGTATGCAACTTGAGGGAGCCACTTCCATAGACATGTAGTCACAGTATGTCTAGGCCGCTTTAATGAAAGCCAGGTGTCCACCTGGGCTATTTATTGTTGCGAAGCTCAGTCTTATTCCTCGTCTGCCAAGCTGAATACAACAAACTCAAGACAGTTATTTCTGTGATGTTAAAAAAGGAATATCTGTTCCTGGTGGGCCTCAATAACAACAGAGCATGTAGATGAGGAAGTGGTAGGCTAGCGGTTATAAGATTAGAGCAGGGCGCTGGCATCCTGCAGAGGTTAAATATCCCAGGTTTGAATCCCACAGACTGCCACTCTGGGGTTCCTAAACACGCCCTTAACCTCACAATGCTTCCCAGCCTCCCTGAACAGATGGCTTAAAAGTAAATCTATTTTTGTTTATTATTTTGTAAGTGTTATTATTAATGTTAGAGAAACTTACTGACCCTAAGAAGTGCTGTTTTGATGTAGTTTCATACAGCTTTGACAGTGTGACTGAGAGACGGTGGGTGGGAGGGTGTTTTTCTCATTCCACTCTGCACCTATATCGTCTTTCTTTTACTGTCTCTTTGCTCATTAAGCTTCACTCCTTTTTCTTTTGATCTCTTCTCCATGTTGGAGACAATGTTTATATCTCCACTTCATATGCAGTCGATCAGATTGACCCAGAGGTGTTATTATGATTCACCTACTGCACCAGCTTTTTATTGGGTAAAAAACTCCAAAAAGAAATGACCCTCAGTTGGTTCGGCCTGACAGACCCGCCGTTAGGAAACCCTTTCGAACCTGGTCACCTCACCCCTGCTTTCAAAGCTGGTCCTCTGTCTGCGGGTGGCAGCACATGTGTTTACCTGCCGATGAGTGCTAAGGCTGAGTCGATGGCAGAGTCTGAAGGGCACGGGGTTGATATTTTTTACGTGTAACAAGTGGTTGTGCTGAAACCTGCTGGACAGAGCCCTAGGAGAGGGAGCCCAGATGTAATTTAAAGGGCCGGCATGCTTATAAAAATTGTAATGGGGGGTAAAAAGGCGAGAACCCTGCCACAATAGGAAATTATCCTCTATTAGTTCAATAAGTTCTGCTTTTCGGTTTCTAAGCTTGAATAAAAGCCTTTGCTGTGTGTTATTAATTAATATATTTGTTTATTTATGTACATGTGAGTGTAAAGGTTGTACTGATGAAGACTATATAGTTTATATTAGTACAGTTTTCCTTTGGTATTGCTGACAGTAAGCACATACTCTTCCTCTCTCTGCACTGCAGTCTTTTCTTTCTTTGCTAACCAGCCTTTTGAAAATATTTATCTTGAACAGATCCAGAGCTGTTAGACTCTGCTTGCCAGGTTTAGGAGGTCTAATCATCTTTGTAGTACTCAGTCTAAAATTGGATATGCTTACCAGTAGAGCTAGCTCACCGTTACCACTTCTAGTTAGATACTTGGATGGTCGTCTCTCTGCATAAAAGTTTTAACTAATCCCAAATTTCCAATTTGTTTTGAATTAAGCTAAATGTGTCTGTAGTTTCTTGAGTGTTGAACGTGACCATTTTGCTCTGATCTTATTGAGGTTTGTCATCATCCCTTGTTTTTGCAGGTGACCTTCAGAGAGTGACAGATGTGTGCCACTGAGGACAACCATTTGCATCTCCCTGTGGAGATTTGAGTTCTGGGACGCTCGGGTAGGCCTATTTAAATCTTTAACTGTACATTATGTATTTTACGTCATTGTGTAGCACACATATTAATTATTTTAGCCTTTTCCTTGTATGCACTTGCTTAAAAGATGCAATAAGTTTCAATATCACAGAGATGTTGTTTATTTTAGAAATTCAATAAATCTAATAAATACTGGCAGTCAGGGTAACATTTACCTCAGCCAGTCAGTTAACTTCTACCTCTTTGGCCTAAAACGTTACAAATCATATTAGACCAATAGTCATTTAGCACAATATAACTGCTTCATATGGGTCAGTTTGAGAAACATATAGTGACAAAACTCCCCCAAATATCTCTATTGTGCATGAGACATGAATTCATTTATTTTTTCCTCACTAAATGTCACTTTTCAGTCTCCATGGCTGTTTCCTTTCATTCATGAGTTCTGCTCATGTTTTGTTTTCCTTTGTTTTTTTAAAGCATAGAGTGATATTTATACTCTGGAATTCCATTTCGATTTAATCAGTATTGCCTGCAGTCCCTCTGCAGGAGGCAGCAGACATCTTTAATCTGCGTCACATTTTCTGGGCTATATAATAAACTATCAACCATTACTACCCTGACATGTTGTGCCATAAAGTAATGGTGTGCTGGAATCTTGCAGCTTTAAAATGCTATTGATAAATACAAGACATGTTTGCTATTGCTATATTCACATCATGTTCTCAGACTGTCTCCTGTCTGTTATAGCAACTCTATTATCCTTCTCTCCACACTGACTGCAGATGTTTTACATGAGAATTTGCTACTGAGCCTCTAACCCCCTTAACATAAACACAAGCACTACACCTTCAAACTTATTCAGGTTTGATAAATAGTAGTGCATTTGTCTATATTTTCATAGTCTCCTCTAGGTATTTAGCAGTTTGTTGTTATCAGCATTTGTTCTGAGTATCTAGTGACTGAAAACAAACACTTAAAAGTTTGCCCCCTACTGTTCTCCTTTTTTAAGACATACAATTCAAACTGCAAAAGGTTAGTAGATCAACTTTGCTCACGCCATCATCTATCATCATGTCTTTACGCAGAGTAACATTGACGGTTATGTTGTAAATGTTAAGATATGTCTTATATTCAGGAGAGAATTAAGAGTTCTCCAAGAAGGATAAAGCATAAAAGGTCACTGCTAAATAACCTGGCTTATCACACATTTCTGTATACAAGTATATTATTAGAAAGTTTAGCTGATGGAAAAAGTGTGGCAGAAAAACTTACAGAAACGGGCTTAAAAGAAAGAAATATTGACCTTAGCCGTAGCTAGAGACACTCCAAAAAAACTTCCACTGTGGAAAAGTTTGTGTTTCTGCAGACTTTTGTTTTACCTCTATGTCCTGGGATAATAACACACAACTGTCTGTGTCTGCTGAGAGGTCACAGGTGACCATATCTGCCAAACTACTTTAAACTGAGGAAGCTTCTGCAAAGGCGACAGTTTAAAGGATAAACACACCAGTTAGTGACTGTAAAAGGAGATCCCATATAATATGGAAGGTATTTGGTCCTTTTCGCACAATAGAAGTTATTCAAGCAAATAAGTTTGAGTAAGAATTGATTAGAATCATTTAGACTTTGAGTCAAAGTCATGTTGAAAGTTTATAAAAAATTATTTTGATGTAAAGCTACCAGTTGGTTATAGATTGACGTTTATGTAATTGGGTTTATTCATAATTATTATGATCAAATTAAGAGACACTATGAGTTTGGGCTGTATCCATCCATCCATCCATTATCTGACACGCTTGTCCCGAGTGGGGTCGCGAGGGGGCTGGTGCCTATCTCCAGCATGCAATGGGCGAGAGGCAGGGTACACCCTGGACAGGTCGCCAGTCCATGCGCAGGGCAACACAGAGACAAACAGGACATACAACCATTCACGCACACACTCACAACTAAGGAGAATCTAGAGAAGCCAATTAACCCGAGTTTGGGCTGTATGAGGTTACAAAATATGAAGACTTTAAAATAAATAACTTTATTATAACTCAGATTTTGTCTTAGATGCCAGTTTTTTTTAAGCTAAAGGCCAACAAAACGTCTTGTAAAATGACCTTTTTACATTTTTACCTCTCTGTTTAAAATATTGGTATTTCATATTTTAGGACACCTCATTCTTTACTTTATGAGAGCGTCCTGCTGCTTTTGTATCTCTGCGTTCTTCTAAGTCTTAAACTAGTGTGATCCTTCACTGATAATTTGGTGCTAACCAGTGTTTCATGTTTGGAGTGATAATTATCGCTGCTGGCAACACTGTTGGCTCAAATTTTACTTCACACAATAGGTCAGAAAAACAACACAAAAAAACATCTGTAACTGAAGTTGGTTCAGGTCTGTCCCT
>NW_015150809.1:564424-571290 GCF_000732505.1 Cyprinodon variegatus
CACACATCTGCAGACCCCAGGCTCTACACCCTGACAGACTTGGGAGTTCAGGGTAAAATGAGGCCAAACATCAAGTTCTGGACAGCTGCTGGTCTGTAGTTCTCTTCTAATTAGAGAAAATTCTGTTTTAAAATGACAAAATAAAAGTTTTATATACATGCAATAGGGTTGTAAATAATTATTATTTTATATCGATGCATCGATCCAACAGCAGATGATCCGATGCATCGACACGTCCGCAAGAGTATCGATTGTTAATTTAATTAATGTTTGCTCCTAGAAGTAATTCTGACTCCGGTGCTGCGGTGGCGCTAAACCTATTTTGCCCTCCTACCTCGCTTCCTTTAGCCACTAACCTCTTTCCGCATTCACACACACTAGCGTAAACAGTAGGCAAGACAGACATGGCGGAGGAAAGAGAAGATAACTTGCACACCCCTTGCGCATTCAAGCCATATGTTTGAAAGTATTTGGGGTTGTGTGAGTGAATAAGGTTTTCATAGGCCTGGGTGAAGTACAACTTTGCTAATTCTGTTATTTGCTGATGTTTCTCAAATAAAATGCATTACGATATTACAGCTTTCATTGATTTATTTCAAAATTAAAACATCGTCTAGCCTGTAAGGTTAAAAAAATTTTTTTACCAATTAATCAAATCGAATCGTATCGTGGTGTATTTTTTAGTATAAAAAATAATCGATTCGTTGGGTCAGGAAATTGATACTGCATCAAATTGCAATGATGGGTGTGATTTACACCCCTAATATGCAAACAAACGGTATAATGTTGTAATTTGATTAAAGGAATTTAAATGATTGACACAGAATAACGTTTTAGTGATATTCTCTTATATCTCTGAAACGATGTTTAGTAAAATGTTGTGAGGGGTTAAAGGTCAGCATTCAAACTGAAGCACACTGTCTGTCAGTCTTTCTTAATGGGTGGTTTATTCAAGGGATAGTGCTCATTTTTTGGTTATGTTAAAGCACAATGTTGTAAATAAGTGAAATTTGTAGCTCTGGTATATTATTAATTCAAAATGAAAACCACTAAACAGTTTTGAGAGATTTCTTGATCTGCCTATAATGGGTTCCACGTCAGAAAGATTTTAATCCCTTTGTTCGAACAAAATGAACAGTAGCTCCTTCTAAATGCGTCTCTAGTTCTCACTGAGAATGATAAGCCTGCGCTGCCGTCCATGAATTTCATCTCCATGCCTCTCTGACAGCTTGATAAGCCAAAGGAAATGAATGAGTCAGCGTTTCATGAAGACCCGAGCACGCTGACGGCTGAACGGCTGATTTAGGAGGGAGGGGCGTTTCATAGGAGAAATTTCACTGGTTCATGTCATCGTCCTCTTTTATGCTTTTCCAGCCCAGCAGCTTCTCTGAGCTTCTTTTGTAACATATTCATGCTTATCTGCACCATGTCGAGTTTTGCATAATTTATTATGTTTTACTTTAAGGTTTAACCTCTGCTGATAGGAAGCACCTATGTGTCTAAGAACCCTTTCAGGGCATGTTAAATATTTGCTCTTGGATGTGGATTTGAATTTAGACTCATCCACCCATTTTATTTGGGAACAAAGGGCAAAGTCTCCTCTAGCAGATGTTAAAACCAGATATATAACCATACCTATTTAACAAGATGAATTACAAAATACATGTCTCCTTTTGGAGAGAAGATTACTCCCAAATCAGACTATTAACAGTTAGGATCTTTTTTAGGTCACGGACTAACATTAAAATAAAGTCAAATTGTAAAATATTCTTCCATCTATTAAGCTATTACTGTACATTTACATTAGTTAATTAGAATATCATCAAAAAGTCTTACTCATTTATTTCAGCAACATAGTTCAAAATGTATTTTTAGTATTTATTTTTCTGGTGATTATGATATTGGATGACTTAAAGCCAATAAACCGATATTCCTTTTCTGAAAGAATACTAGTTCAATAGTTTTCATGGAACAAGCGGGATATAGTCAAAGAAGCTGAGTATTTATTGCATGTTGTATCCATTCATTCATTTTCCATCATGCTTTATCTCAGCTGGGGTCGCTAGGGGTCCTAGTACCTATCTACAGCTGTCTACGGGCGAGAGGCGGGTACACCCTGGACAGGTCGCCAGTCCATCGCAGGGGGCATGTTGTATCCAAGTCTATTAATGGGAGTTACTTGTGAGGAAAATATCTGGTAGAAAGTAATTCATGAGCAGCAGGAACAACCTTAACATTAAATAGATTGATGAGGAAAAGCCAGTTTTAGAGTTTGGGCTTTGAGAATCAGCTTAAACAGATGGGGCTGTTTTGGTCATACCCATGCAGCGATTGGACTGGAAGATAATAAGTGAGACAGGAAGTGAGACACATTGGTAAAGTAGAAATAATGTGCTTTCGGGAAAATACAAACTTAAATGTTTGTGTTTTAGCTATTTTGCTGATTGCAGAGGTAAAACCGATCTTATCTGAGTAAACCACCTTGTGTTTTTGTTTCTTTAATCTGGCTGTTATTGTGTGATCTTAGTATTTTCAGTAGATGGTCTACCTGTTGGTCAGTGGTCGGATCGTCCAGTTTGAGCCTGTTTGTTTTGTAGAAGTTGGATCGCTTTTGTCTCATTTTAACCATAGATGGTCAGGGGTTTATGTTGTCTTACTTTAACCCTGTTGATTAAACATTTGAAGCATTTTCCCCTCTTATTTTGCTTATTAAATAAAACCTTTTCAAACAGTTTGTGCATTGCTCCTCTGAGCCTGTTTTTCTCCCTGAACTGAATGGTGTTGATTGGGTGAGCATCAATGGCAGGTTATTTTCTATGTACTGGTTCAGACAGTAGCAGAGTCATTCATTAACTTTCACAAACTGTTCCTGAAGCCTCTTGTTTGTTTTTCTGGGTGGTATGACTTTGGAGTTCCTGCTGTCATCTTGTCCTCTGTTCTGACTCGTTCCTCAGCCCACACAGGCTGATATTATTGTAAACTTTCCACGCTTCTCTTCACACCTTCATTTATGAGCAGGCCTCTTAATCACTTATTACCCAGATTGGCCAGGCAGGCAGATGTGGTGCATCTGTTCTGAGTGTTGGATGAAACATTAAATCCTCTGACTCATATGCATTGCAGTGAGCCCTCAGAGATTTAGCACATTTTCTGGGATATGGTGATTTGGCTTTAACAAATGAGGCATGCTTTATGTCAGAACCTGAGGTGGGAGTTAGCACTTGGACTGCGTTTGCATTTTTTCAGTGTCTGAGCCAGGAGTGTAAGTCTTAACTGGCTTGTATTTCCCATTTGCTAAAGATGTAACTAAAACACTTTTTAGAACGCTGCTCTGCTGCAAGCTTCTGTTAGCCTAATCATTTATTTTGCATTTCTTAAAATTATAGACTTGGTTTTGGTTTCTATTTTGCATCATTATTATTTGTTATTATAGGTAAAAATGGTGTCGTCTTTTATATTTTTTTAAACAACATGAAGTGAAAATGTTTAACAAACAAACAAGATGTATTTGTTGTTCTCGGATTAATGGGGTTATTCATGAATAGCGTTTTTCTATTGTCTGTGAAATCATTTGTCTGTAGCTTGTAGCCTTTTCTTATATTTATGCTCCCTCTCTGGTTTTTTAACTTGGCTATCAGCATTTTATCAACAAGTCAGATTTGTTTTCTATGTTTGAGGAAGAAAAAAAATGAAATCATGTTTTTTCCCATCAGCTGATATGAAGTGAACAGCTGCTGCTTAGCACTCATCTATGCTAACTCTAGTCAGCCCAGCACTTTATTCAACTTTACTGCTTTGAATATTTTTAAAACCGCAGTATACTTTGGAATTGATGGTAGAAAGCTCAGATCTCCTTTTTCATCTATAAGAACTGCGGAGCTCCAAGGATTGTCAGAATGTTCTCCATTGACTGTTTCAGAATGGCCACAATTAACCATTAATGATGCTGATGATGCTCAGGAAAGAGTTTGTCTGAATGCCTGACACTAAACTTAGAAACTCTACATTTGTATATATGCATGGATAAGAAAATGTTTTAATTATAAATTCGTTGACTCTGCTTCTTATTATGTTTAAATTAATAACAGCTTCAGTCCAGATTTTATTTGCAGGGAAGGTTTGTTGATATATTTTCTAAAAAACACAGATTTAAACAGATTGTGCAGTTTTTTTATGTTTAGCATGTTGTTGCTCAAATATATATTAGCCTCTGATTTTCTAATAGGTGTTTATGAGGAATTTCTTTCCTAGAAACTGCTGGCTTTCAAGATGCCCATTTATGGACCCCAACATGGAAGCAGAAAACAAACTTGTTGAGACTCTTGTGATAAAAGAAGTGTTTATTTTTTTGTTTTTTTTTTTGCATTGTGCATTATGTTAGTGCAGCAGGAATTTCACTAAACTGAGACAAGTTGGTTCGATTGAAAATTTCCTGAACCCCCTCACATGATTAAATCACGATTCTTTAAATAAAAATAAAATGTAATGTAAAATGTAATGTAAAAATAAAATGTAAGCAGATTAATATGTGAAACAATAATTTCCTGAAAAGTTTGTCTACAATTCTTAATTGAAGGGTCTTTTTTTTTTTTGACTAAATAAATCTTTATCAAAGAAATTCAAATCTTCAAATTTACAATGGAGAACTCATCCTTTCAGAATCAATAAAGATTATGAAACTGGCTTTTTTATATATGTTAAATGTATTGTATCCATACTCTGAAAATAGCCATCCCATACTTAAGCCATAACTGCACTAGAAATTAAACGCATTAAAAAGACAGACTGGCTGTATAAGAACACCAAACAGTCTGGATGCGTGAAATATAAAGCAGTAGCTTTGAAAACAGCCGTGTACAGATTTGGGTCTAATCAATATTCACATATTGTCAAATGATCCTGTTAGAATCTGTGTCAGTCTTTACCTCGTCAGTCCAGCAGTCTACATGAACACAAAGACTCTGGTTTTCCTTTCTAGGTTTTACATAATTTTTATTTGCATTGAAAATAAAGACATTTTTAGACTTGGACCCAAACCTGGCCAATGATCTTCTATAAACGTCCCATCCATGTGACTGTACATTGAGATGTACAGTTGTGTAACAGTGTGCTGAACATCAAGCCAATACCACTATGACTGTCATTGTTTCCAGAGAATTATTCCTGTCTGGATTTATTTGAAATGATTCATAACATAACAGCTATTATTAGTTGAGAGTTTACATTTATTTACTTTAGTTAATTTTTCAATCATCCATTATGGCTGACTGTAATCACCTTAGGGAGGATTTCCTGTTGTGTGACACTCCTATTTTAATGGCAGATTATCCAGCACTAATGGGGACCTGCACATCCTAACTGCAGTCTTTCCCCTATATGAATCTGTCTCCTTAATAGCCTTTTGATTTTTTCCAAATGAAACTCTGCTTTGTGCGCATAACAGATGGATGAGTAAATCAAAACCATCACCTTGAGTATTGGCTTAGATTGAAAACAATGCTTTGCATCTTCCTCAGTAGGGAAATAAGAGACTAAAATCACAACCACAGCTTGGACATCCTTTAGACGATGATGTGCAGTATCATCTCTCATATCACCTTCACTCATCCCCTGACTTCATATCCAACCACTGGCTCTCTCTGTCCAGCAGGCTTCCAGGAGGGGGGGTCTCCGAGAAAGATGTTGGGTTCAGAGCGAGGAGTTGTGGAAGAATGGCTCTCCGAATTCAAGGTAAAACCCTCCTCCTCTCTGTGGTGCTTCATGAGTCATGCAGAAATGCATCCAGCAGGCTGTTTCCCACAGAAACCGCGAGCTGTGGATGTTTTAACAGATTTTTTATTTTAGTGTTAAGATCTTATCTTGATTGCTTTTAAAGTTGTAGGGAAGTCATATTTAAATTTCAAATCATTCTGGCTTAAACATGTATATAAATGTACTCTTTATCAGACCATATTGTCCCAAAAGTTAGAAAATTTCTATTTAAAAAGAAATCCTTTCTTAAAATCAGTTTTTTTTTCTCTTTACTTTATGCGGGCCAGTTAGTTATATGTCAGCTTGTACACCTAAATTCGGCCAATCATATATCAACGGTCATCTGTCAATCAAATTTTTTCAATCATTGCATCTTGATTCATATTTCGCAGCTAATATATGCAACGGTAGAAATAAGAAATAAGAATATATTTACTTTACCATTGAGTTATGTCCCAGTGTCCACGGGGATGGACGTCTGTGTCTTCAGCAGGCGTAGAGCTAAAAGAACTGGCAGCGTTACGAGGCAAGGGCTCAAACATGTACAGCTGTAATCCTTCTACACCAAAACAAGCTTCTGCCGCCCTGGCGTCCTCTTCCAAAACATCTTCGTACCCGCTTTCCTCCTCTAAATAAAAAATGTATGATCGAGGAGACTCATCCACGACCTCCGACACTAAACTCTCCTCCTCTTGCATGTTTCCACTGTCCATAGTGTTGACAGTGTCGTTTCTAAGTGCTACTTGGTCCCAATGTAATTTCCCATTGGGAACCTGCTAGCGCTGAGTTGCTAACTGGTTAGCAAGATGCTTCCGAGACACCAGGCACAACCAAACATGCTTGCGAACCTTTCACCACAACAATCCCGCCCCCTTGAAAATCAACCAATCACATTCATTTTATTCACTCGTGTAAAGTGGCGGACCACTCGGGAGAGTTCGGAAACGCAGCGGTTGGAACAGCTGCTTCCCTACGACTTTTTTTATTTTGATTTTTTTATTGATCAGCTTGAAATCCAATAAATAAACAAAACGACTGTTATTCATTTTAACATTTATATATCCTGAAGTAATGGTCCTTCTAACAGTTTAAGACCTCAGTTTTTCTTTTCTTTG
>NW_015150809.1:571310-589492 GCF_000732505.1 Cyprinodon variegatus
AGTGTTAAAAACCGGAATTTTCCTTTAAAATCTGTTTTTTTTTTTTCTTTTTTCTATGCTGGCCAGTTAGTTATATGTCAGCTTGTACACCTCATCTGTCAATCAAATTGTTTCAATCATTGCATCTTCATTCATATTTCGCAGCTAATATACGCAACGGTTGAAATAAGAAATAAGAATATATTTAATTTACCATTGAGTTACGTCCCAGTGTCCACGGGGATGGACGTCTGTGTCTTCAGCAGGCGTAGTGCTAAAAGAACTGGCAGCGTTACGAGGCAAGGGCTGAAACATGTACGGCTGTAATCCTTCTACACCAAAACAAGCTTCTGCCGCCCTGGCGTCCTCTTCCACAACATCTTCGTACCCGCTTTCCTCCTCTAAATAAAAAATGTATGATCGAGGAGACTCATCTACGACCTCCGACACAAAACTCTCCTCCTCTTGCATGTTTCCGCTGTCCATAGTATTGACAGTGTCTTTTCTAAGTGCTACTTGGTCCCAATGTAATTTCCCTACTAGCACTAAGTTGCTAACTGGTTAGCAAGATGCTTCCTAGACACCAGACACAACCAAACATGCTTGCGAACCTTCTACCACAACAATCCCGACCCCTTGATAATCAATCAATCACATTCATTTTATTCACTCGTGTAAAGTTGCGGACCACTCGGGAGAGTTCGGAAACACAACGGTTGGAACAGCTGCTTCCCTACGACTTTTTTTATTTTGATTTTTTTATTGATCAGCTTGAAATCCAATAAATAAAAAAAACGACTGTTATTCATTTTAACATTTATATATCCTGAAGTAATGGTCCTTCTAACAGTTTAAGACCTCAGTTTTTCTTTTCTTTGCGTTTGAGTTTAACTGTAGATGGAAATTAGCACTAGCTGTAATCTTGTATGTTTGGATTCTATTTTTTATTTTCTTTGTAAATTTTAAGAGGTCTGCAGCTGAAGCACAAAATGTAGTTAATTTTTCCTCAAAATTATAAAGCCTTTTTTCACGGCAAACTGTGGTAAAGAGGAAACCTCACTAGTATTGACCAAATATGGAAGGATGGGACCCCTGGGGGAAAGTGATCACCATGAGGACAGAACACAACAGGACTTGTCTGCAGTGGTGCCCCTCTGAGAGGCTACCTCTGTGCCTGTCATCTGCAGACAACACTCAGGCTTGACTAGGAGGTTTGCCACCCCAGGATACTCTGTCCCTGAAAGACTCCATCACCCTGTTTAATCTGGAGCTTTTAGGAGCGTTTGTCAAAATCTGTTTAGACTGAGTCATTCCTAAATCTGTCAGTTTTATTTTGTTTTTGGTTTTTTTGCCACTTAAGTGCTTAACAGTCAAAAAGGCACGTCTTAATGTTTATTATCAGAAGTTAATGCTGACACTATGTTTATGGTTGTAGTATTTTAACATTCTGGCTTTATCTAGTTAATTGCTAGGGCATTAAAAAAAATACTAAAGTTGCTCATTATTTATGTATATTTATATTGTATATATATTATGTATATTTATATTATACCACAAGCTTAGTTTTTAAGTCCAATTTGATTTGATGTGATTGGTCAATGCGGTTATTGTTACATTTGTTTATTTTTTATGATTTAGAAAACATTAGTTGTTACTATCAATGTTTTCAATATCAGCACTGAAAGAGATTGTTTGAACGGATTTGTTTTTTTTTTTTGAGGGATTTAAACATTTTACTGCATTTCAACTCTGCATGCCAGTAAAAAATTTGATCAGTTGAAGCAACTGTTCTAAAACACACAATAGATGCAAACTGAGTCAACAGAGAGGCTCAGAAAATGGGGAGACCTTAAAAACAAAGTCATTAAAAAAGTTTTCCCATTGTTTTGAAGCCATATATTTTGTTTTGTTTATTTACGTTTCTTTTTGTTTAACAAAGGAAAGTTCTTGCTACAATCACACTTATTATAAACAAATATTTTAGTGTTTGTTTCTACCAGCATCCAACATCTAAAGACTGAAGGCCTTCATTCATATTCGCAAAACAACTCAAACATAGTCAAACTAAACCTGTGAACATCAATTTTTAATTCTTGCCATAGCCTTTAATTTGGATTACAGGCTGGTCTTTAATTGTACCATTCTAGAACACAGCTATGATTATTTGAATGAGCCATTGTTTCTCTGTTGTTTTTAGAACCTTTGTTCTACTGGAAAATGAACCTCCACCCCAGTCTCTGCTCTGGATTTAGCTCTGTCTAGCTTCTCATCAACTCTGACTTAATTCCCTGTCCCTGCTGAAGAAAAGCACCTAAATATCATGACACTCTAGCCTAAATCTTTATGATGTTCACCAGCATAAGCTGCGCTGCTTTTGCAACTCATAGTTCTTTGTGGGTTGGTTGTAGTTTTTGACCCTTAAAGTAAAAACACAATACCTTAGTGAAATCAATTGAGTCAAATACATGTTTATGTAATTCTAATCAAAAAATGTATTTCTTCTTCTTTTCTTTTTCTCAGTCCTTACCAGAAACCCGCATCCCCAGCTATGCGGGCAGTCTGCATCTAAAGAAGTCTCTGGTACCAGCGCTCTACAGAGTCATCCAGGACCCCAACAACGAGGTGAAACACACACGTTTTCTTTTTATCTTGCTATGCTGCTTGTGACTCACAGCCTGATGTCTGGGTTGCACTGAGAAACAGAATGACACATCCGTTTCTACAGGATAAACACACACACACACACTAAAGCCTATCATGTGCCGTTGGTGTGAGTGAGTATGATTAAAGGGCAGAGCGGCAGTGGCTGCAGCTTCATCTGTGAGATGGTACACAGCGTTCCCAGTTTACTGTACGCACACTCAATGGCGCGGTAGGACAGAGACACAGTGAGCTTTGAAAAAACAAACTGATGCTCACACCAGAGAAACTACATAATGAAGTAACACCTTCTGTGGGTCAGGGGGTTTCAGCCTCACCCTGCTGCACATTAAAACCACATTTGTTTGAGGTTTTTGCTGCACCATTTTAGAGAAGAGGTCGGAGGTATTCAGAGAGGCTGGACATTTGTCTGTGCTGCCATTTCCCCCCCTTTTTTTCCACAGTCAAATGTAAGAGTCAGGCACCCAGGGATCTAAATTCCATTAGTGCTGTCAGTCTCGCTGCACAATCCCATTAATGATGAAACGCCTGATCCAGGACAGCGGATCCGTGTTTATGTATGAGGAAGAGGGTCTGTGTGATAGAAAGGGAGGGAAAGCTGTAACTTCTGCTGATGCCATACAGAGCAGAATCATTGCCAAGTTCATTAATGAGTGCTGCTTATTTCTCTGTCACATAAAACAGGTTAAAAAAGCCTTAGAGGGCTCCCGGTAAATCCATTATTTAGCAATGATCCCCTCCACCCCCTTAAGCAGGGGTGCTCAAGTCCAGTCCTCAAAAGCTACTAACCAGCAACTTCTTGACGCAACCATTTTTAACACACCTGAATCAAATGAGTGGCTCGTTACCACACCTCTGCTGAGCTAAATGAGGGATTGAGGCTTTAGATTCAGGTGTGCTAGAGAAGAGATACATCTAAAAGTTACAGGATGGTAGCTCTTGAGGACTGGACTTGAGCACCCCTGCCCTAAAGGTTCCCTCTATCTGTCCATCCTCCTATATCCAGATCTAATTCATTCATAAGTTTTCGTAAGGGCTGATATTAAACTCTAACATGTATTAAAGAGTAAATGCTTTAGAAGTGAAGTATCTGCAAACTCTGTCACTGTTGTCAATGCTTTAATGCTTACATGTATTTATTGAATACATGGTGATCTGTAAAATACTCTCATAGTTCTTAACATAAGATCTCCAGATCTCCGAAAAGTTTGAATTTTATTTTAGGTTTCAGTCCATCCATCATCCACTGTAGAAACTGAATGATTGTTTGTGATCGTCTGGTTTAAATAAACAGGAGTGTGGAAAGTCTGAACGCTATAAGTTATGAGCTGTTTCAGAGGATTTACATGTCTATTTAACTATTTATCTATTTTTTTTTTTTTTTTTGGTTCCTAGCTCCTGGAACCCGTGTGTCACCAGCTCTTTGAGTTGTACCGGAGCTCTGAGGACCGCCTGCGACGTTTCACCCTGCAGTTCCTGCCTGAACTTGTGTGGGTTTACCTGCGCGTCACTGCCAGTAGGGATCGCCAGAGCAATGGCTGCATTGAGGCCCTCCTCTTGGGTATCTATAATCTGGTGGGTGCCAGTCCTTCTGTGGTCAGAGTAAGCTGGGTTAAAAGCCCGCTGTAGGTTCAGTTACACTCTACAGGTTAAATTATAGATTCTATTAATACGGTGAGGCATATCAAATATCCTTCATAGCTGTAGATGGCTTTGGCTTAAAGATATGGGGTTTTGAGATTTGGAAGAGTACAACTAAATCATTATGTTTACAGTCCTGGATTACACACTCATCCTTGGTATTTATCAAATGATTTTGACTCCATATGCAAAGTTTATTTTCTGATAGCTTAGATTTGGAAGCAGAAACAGAATTTTCATGTTTTTCCTTAATCATTCATGTATATAGGCTCATATATTTTCATCCAAACTTACTAATACTTGTTTATATGTACCGTATTTTCCAGATTATAAGCTGCTACTTTATTCCCTTGCTTTGAACCATGCAGCCTATTTAAGGTGCAGCTTTTTGGGGGATTTTTCTTAACCGCCAGAGGGGGAAGTCAAAGTTGGAGATGAAAGAATAAGGGGCTAATTTTGTTTTAGCACAAGAAAATGCTAGCAGCTGTCACAGCGGAGAACAAATATCCCGAATTCACACATTTTGACATTTATTTGCTGCGTTAAAGCTGCCGAATCCATAAGGAGACTGGGCTCAACTCCTACAGCGCTGAAAGAAAGAGCTAACTAAGCCCCATCTTTCAGTAGAAGCTCTGCTGCAAGTCAACAAGCTAACGGAAGTTAGCATTCTTCTTTGTTCCTACTCCAGCCTATATGTAGAGCTCCCCCTACAGGTTTGGTGGGAGACAGTTCAGGAATTCATAGCCCGCTGTGGCTTATATATATATATATATGTAAGTTTTCTTTTTTTTTTTTTTTTTTCCAAAAAATATATTGGGGTATATACCCCTTATAGCGAGGTGTGCTCTATAGTCTGTAAAATACGGTACCTTTATTAGTTACAGAGGAACCACAGCTTCTGTTGTAGCTCTGACTGAATGCCTCACTGCTGTTTCTTTTAGTTTTATAAACAGTCAGTTTTCCTAAAAGTCACATCTGGGGTGAAGAAACTCTTCCTTGTTCCACCCACCTTGTGAAATGCACAAGTGAGTTTAAAACGATCCCAAAGCATAATGCTGCCATCACATGCGACCCCACCCAGTTGGTTCAGTGCTCGGAGGCCAAGTGCATCCAGCTTTCCACTTTGGAGCAGTTGTTTTTCTTTTTTCCTCTTGGTTTATGTTTACATAAAAAAAAACTCTTAGGAGACTAAGGTGAAATTTGTGTAGGTTTGTTTTGTTTTGTTCCAAGTATAAATGATCAGTTACCTTTAGAACCAAACAAAGGATGTGAATTTGTCAGGTTTTTTGTGTCAGATTACTTTCAAGGTGACCTGCAAGGAAAACTCTGGTTAATGGATTGTCCAAAGGGGAATTGCATCACCAGGAAACACCCTTGAGGAATTGTGCTAAGAGCAAGAGATACCAAATGTCACATCTCCATGTCAGCCGGCGCTGCTAAGGGGCGCATTCATAAATAATTAATTCCTCTGTGTCTGAATCTCTCAACACACACAGACGTGGAGCACATGCTCACAGATGTCTCTCCATTGACCAGCAAGTCCAGATAAACAGCCTTGCTCTCAGCAGTTCTCAGATATTCAGAGATAAGCTGTTAGCCAGATCAGGGCAGAGAGAGTAACCTACAGCCCAGTCAAGGAGAACACGGTGAAATGTTAAAACGATAAAGACCTTACTTCAAAACAATGTTGAGGGGGAACATAATTAAAAAGACTTAATTTGTAAATGCTAATATCCCTTTGAAGCTGTGGCTCAGAAGAGGCCAAACCTGACTGATGTTTGCACCATGCTCTTGTTAAAACGTTTTTGGAGAATAAGACTGACATTATAGATAACCTCATCTTGTGCATTGACAGACATCTTTAGCATTCCTCTTACATTTCTGCTCATTTGAAGAAGAGAACATCCCAACTCAGACTTTCCTCTTTTTGTTGCAGGAAATCGTTGACAAAGACGGCAACAGCAAGCTTCTTTCCTTCACAATCCCATCTCTGTCCAAACCATCAGTATATCATGAGGTAAGACTCCAGCTTTTCCTCCTTAAAATGACTCAAATTGTTGGTTGTCAAATAACTCCTAAAGCCTCATAGAGAGGGATGAACTGTTGGGCCTGGTTGGAGCAAAACATCCTATTGTAGAAGGTTCTGTGTTGAAAACTAGTCTAAACGAGGTTCATGGTCATAATGTGAAACAAGAAGCACATGTTCTCTGTACCTCTTTTCGTATCTCTTCCTCTCCTTTTACTAAAGTGATGGATTTAAAAAATGGAACCTTTAGTTGCCCAAGTGCTTTTAATACCCTGGTATCCAGTTTCTGGAATAATTTGTTTTTAAGAAGGGAATTTAAAGCTTGCTTTTTAGCCTGCTTTCAATCTCAAACTTTGGTAGGTTTATCAGTTAACTGATTGATTCTACTTTTTTATTCTCTGTGGCTGTTTCACTCTGAGTGCTTCAGCTGACATATCAGAGAAATTCAATACAGCAAACTTTAACAGAACATGTTGACCTGGAATCATGTAGGACTAATGTCTAAGCTATCTGTCGGCCCAAGGACACAGTGAATGTTTTCGCTAAAGAAGGCATCTGAGTCGTTTTGTGTGTCTTGTGGAACAAGGGCAATCTATTGCTATAGTTACAAGCTTCAGAAGCTCCTCCTCCCACGCTGAAAGAATGAAGCAACAATAGAGGAATGTGGAAACAGATCGAGCATCTGTATGAGTCACAACAAGCCTCCCTGATTACAGCTCTGGTCTGAACAACACGTGCCCTGAAGGCCAGGAATTCATTCGCACGTAACTCATCTTTAATCTGTCGTACAGAATCACCAGATACTCAATGAAACTTCTGCTCTGTATCCTCCTGTATGGAGTGGATTATCACGCATCTTTATTTGGAGCTACTTTTAGGTTTCACACATTCATCACATGCATATCTTCCTCTTTCCATTGCACTCATAAAGAAATGATTTAATAGCAGATGATGTTTTTATTTTCCGCTCAGTATTGGGCTTGGTACAACTTGTATACTTTGCAGGTGTCAAAATGCTGCGAAAGGAAGGTCAGATCTATACATGCGTGGTTTGGTTAGTCGTCCCTCCTCACCACCTATAATGTAGAGATAACTCCAAAAGCTATCCTAAATATTTAATTTGAAGTATCTTCGCCTACATTAGTAAGCACATCCTTAAAGCTTGATGGAAACAGGAAGATTACTTAAATGTTTCATGAAGAAATCTGCAGAGGAAACAAAGATTGTTGTAAACAGTCTGCTGTAACAGTTGGACAATCAGCACTTTAAGGAAAGATGGTGGGTAGATGAATGAAAGGAAGCACCAAATAATGGTTTAACATGAACATCACCTGGACTATCTTCTATTTGAATGTTTCACTTCATGTTTATTGCTGGATCATAAAGGGCAACAATGGGAAGACTTAGGCTATTTAGTAATTATTAATATTACCGTAATTTTCAGACTATAAGCCTCGAGTTTTTCCCAATTTTTCGACCTTGCGGCTTATATAACAATGCGGCTTATCTATGGACTTTTACAGCTAACAGCCACTAGGGTAATTGCTAAATCTATGGATTTTACCATCCACCATGTTGACGTCACATTTGCTTCAACACACAAGTACGGTAGCCGCGCGCGGGGGAATGCGGAGGTCCTCCGGAAGCAGACTTCTACCGCAAGTGGTACGAGACAAAACAACAGCGAGAAAGACGGACATTAAACATAAAATACCTGCGCCTTATAGTCCGGTGCGGCTTGTATATGTACAAATCATGCGGGTTATATTCAGGTGCGCCTAATAGTCCGAAAATTACGGTAAATGTTTGCTGGATTTTACCAGCAGCCTCTGACTCTATTATAATAACCTCAATTTTCCCTGTTCAGCCTTCTAGTCTGGGGTCCATGGCTCTAACTGAGGGAGCGCTCTGTCAGCATGACCTGATCAGAGTGGTTTACAGCGGCCTGCACCCTCAGAGAGAAACCTTCACAGCACAGAACAGGTGGGAGAAACACGAAAGCAGCTTCTAAGACCAGCAGAAATACAGCTGCAGAATCAGGATGTTTGCTCTTAAACTTGGTTTGTTTTGTTTTTTTGTGCATAAGTTTTTTTTTTCCTATGCAAAAAAGGTATTCCCATTAAAATTAACAACCTTTTTAAAATAGAAAAATTATTTAATACATGCTTACTTTATAGAGAAATTATTTTTACAAAATTAGCTGGGTTACTTTCTTTTTTACCTTATTTTTGGTTGGCTTAGATTAGTTTAATCAAGTTTATATGAGTATTGTGTATTTTAGGTCAACTTTATTTAGTTTATCTTAAGTTTCCTGTGTTGATACTTCATAGGTTAGTTATTCTTAGCTTAATTAGCTTTTTAATCCTAGCTTGATTTAGCTTGCCTAGATTATCCAATCCCAACTTTTGTTTTTTCAACTTATTTTAGTTAAAAGTAGATCAAATTATTAGTTTTATAGATTGTTTAGATTTTTAATGACATATTGGCAAAATGAGCTCACTTACCAAAAGCAGAACTGATTTTAAAGCATTAGTTTACAGCCTGCGAGCGCTATAGTGTTGTTCACTGGCCGCTTTAAGTAACCACATTGCCTTATCAAATAATGTCCAATTTTAGATGTAAATGTTTATATCTTTTAGACGTCTGTGTGTTTTATTTCACCAAGTTGCCTCACAACAAAGTCTCAGACCATATATCATTTAGCCTCTATAGCACCACTCGGTAAACCTAAGAGCTTTTTTGGCTGTCGGCAGCTTTCTGCTGCTATACATGAATAATAATCTCAATGAAATATACCAGTAATCCTGCCAAAAAAAGAACACTGCTGCATTTAATAGAGCAAAGATGTATTTGTGACTATAAACTGAGTGGCAAACATAAGACTGTCTGTCTAGAGCGTTCCTCCTTCCTTAGTCTTTGCCCATTTCTTTATGCTGAGCCAATAATTGGAACTTGGTGGTTTTCCTTTGGTTTCATGCACCTTATTGTTATTATTGCTTTAGTATCATGATTTTCACCTCATAATGCTTGCTGTCTGCTCAGATATTAAGTAAAGCATCAGCTATGATGGAGCTTTACACACTTCTAAAGCCTTTGCAGGTTGTTTTTGCTGATTTAAGTTCTAGGTTTTTAATAAAGCAGCAGCCTTGTTTGCACACATACTTGACCTTTGCATTACCTCAGCAGCCAAGCTGCATATTTTTTTTATCTGCATTATCAGATATACAAAAAATAACTTACAAATAAACACTTCTTTTCTAATTGCTCCTATCTTATTGTGTGTTAACATTTGGAGGTAGATATTTAAGATATCAAACTCTTAAAGTAGCAGTTTTAGTCTCCTGTCTGAAGGCTCATTAGGTTCACAGGTTCCTGTAGAAACATGGCTACCTGAAATGATTTTAATTGAAATTTAATTAATTTATTTAAGCTTAAGATTTTCCTTGATTGTTGCAGGTTTGAGGTGTTGTGTTTCCTTATGCTCTGCTACAATTCTGCTGTGGTCTACATGCCCCTTTCCTCCTACCAGTCTGTCTGCCGGATGAGCTCAAGGTGAGAAAACCATCTGGAGTCCAACCTTTTCTTGTTCTTTCTGTCCTCAGGTATTAACCTAAGTCCTTCTATTTTTTTTATTTTTTATCACATTTTTATTTTGAGTTGGGATTCAGTCTCCTTGAATTCCTGGTAGCTTTTCTTGTTCCCTGATTTCTAGCTGTGCTGGTGGTTGGAAGGTTTGATAAGAGCGACTAGATTTGAGCTGATCAGCTCGTGTAGTCGGCTTAAATAAAAACCAGACTGCAGGAGGCCTGTCTGTCTGTCTCTTCAGGAGCTGCTTTGATGCCCCTGCTTGGTTATTCTGTAGCAGCAGCGTTCAAACATTTCAGGATATGAATCTTAGCCTGCTGTGACGATCAGACCGCGCCTAAAGCAATCTCAGTCTGGACAGATGACAAACTGTGACTGTAAAGATCAGAGCACAATGCTCTCCTTCTCTGGGTTCTTACAGTTCAGATTCTGTAGCCAGCTATTCTCCTCCACACACCTGGATCGGTTAACAGTAGCGGTTTTCCTCCTAATGTCCATCTGAGACTAGCCTGCTACAGAAGGTAGAGAAACTTAATGAAACTGCTCCGTAACTCATTTTGCATTTCCCTCCTCAGGGTGTGTGTGTGCGGCTTCCCTCGTCAGCAACAGAAGCTCTGGAGGGAACCCTGCAACCGGGTCCTGCTGGACCCGGAGTTCATGGTGCAGATGCTCACTGCCGTTTACCACGCTATGTAAGTATCTTTAAACTCCGCAGTAAACATTGGAATCAGTCATACATGTTGAGGCACAATTTTGCATAAAACAGCCAAATAGATTTAATACTTACAGTAATTAATAATCGGTTTTTGGTCGCCTGGCAACCCAAAAGTCAGTGTTTTGCTCTGTTGGTGCGTGATGTTAAACCAAAAAAGTTCTGCTGCAAATACTTTTCTCAACAGCTTATCTACATCGATAGGTTTGTTGTTTGGTGATGAACAAGTAGAGTAAGATTGTTCTTCAGCAATGAAAAAATATTCTATTTCTGTTTACATCCATTCTATCAACTAGGCGTGTAAATCACACCCATCATGGCGATTCGATTCAGTATTGATTTCCTGACCCAACGATTCGATTATTTTTGATACTCAAGAATACACCACGATTCGATTCGTTTTGATTAATTGGTTAAATTTTTTTTAATAATTATTTTTTTTTTACATTAAACAAAGTTTAATGTTTTTTTTTAGAAACAACAGCAAATAACAGAAGTAGAAAAGTTGCATCAAAAAATACTGCAAAAATACTGCACAGAATCATTGCAATGAGTTCAATTCAATACCTCGGCTCCAGAGTGTGGACGTCCCCACCCCCTTGAGAGACGCTCTGCTGCTCCTCTCCCAAATTGTAGATGACAGCAGACAGTGCCGCAGACAGGAGGCCAGCTTGTTTTGTTTTTATGACCGAAATTGCGGAAAACAACTCGTGAAGTTTGACCCGCTAGAAGAGCGAGGTGCGCGAGAACGCTGGGACCATTTTTCCACCTGGATCTCTGCTCTTTTTGTCCCTCATGTCCCCCCGTCGTCGGACTACACTCGCCCCCACTTCCTCGCCGCCTCGGCCGTATCTAGACCCACAGTGTGTAGCTCAGACCATGCTTCAATATTGAGCATAATTTAAAAATGTGTCTGTGTCAAGTTTACTGCAACACACTGCTGTAAGAGTATAACCAGGAAGCGAGGTAGGAGGGCAAAATAGGTTTAGCGCCACCGCAGCACGGGAGGGAAAATTACGCCCAGGAGCAAATGGATAAAAATAGACCGGAGGAAAAAAACAAACATGAATTGATTATCTTGCGGACGTGTCGATGCATCGGATCGTCGGCTTTTGGGTCGATGCATCGATACAAAACGATTATTATTTACACCCCTACTATCAACTATTCCCAGCCCTCTACTCACAAAAGTTTACATTTTATTTTGTCCATCACACCTGATATATTTTTCTTGCAGAATGATCCAGAAAAGATGACTTTGTTGATACAATAATGGAGAAATTCACTTGTTAAAGCAGCTCTTAATAATACGCATGTGGGTTACACATAGTTAAAAAATTTTCAGTGAAACAGAAGGAGGTCCCTTCTCCCTTTCATCATTGAGGAAATCCCTCTCATATTATGTTGGACTATTTATTAATGAAACAATATTGGAAAGATGTTCATAGAACACTGCAAGAATGTGTCATGCCCTTTTATATAAAAAAAACTTTTTGGAAACATCTCAGAATCTTGGATGGAAAATGGTAAATCTCTATTAAAGGTATAGGGGAGGATGTTCTTGTGGGTGGATCATCTAAATAAGTGGTCGTCCTAATTGTCAATCATTCTATTGATATGTTTGGGTAAAGCCATCCTTTTGCTCATCCGCATTATCACTTACCGGTTATGAGTAGTGGAAAAATTGCAAATCTTGGAAAAATAAGCTCGTATGAGGGATGCAAAAAGCAACTTTTAAACAGAGCATGCACAAGGAGGAATGGGCTCATGCATGCTCTCGTACGCGTTTAATAAACATTCCCTCTCTGGAGTGGGCATGGGGTTGTGCATATGAACACAGAAGGAATGGGTGATTATTCTCCCTGATCACTCCTGTAGGGTTATTTATTGGGAATAAAAAAAATCAGAGCTGTCTGTATCACTAAAAAATAAAAAATACAAGGATTTAATTTGTCCATGTGTGAATGAGTGGCTCTTCATGCTGTGGCTGGCCCTGGTCCCATCCAGAGCTCTACCCTGCATGGAGGGCAGATCAACTGGAATCTGCAGAAGGACCTTGGCACACACTGAGGACACAGTGGGATTTAGGTTAATATGTTTGCTAATGCTTTGCAACAGTAATGCCACATGAAAAGAGAATGAAAGATCTGCAGGGATATCAGATCATCAGCATTTAAAATAAATGCAACAAGGATTTCTTTCTTAATAAATGAAATTTGTATTCTGGCACCTCTTTAGCTGTGGCTACATCAGACAGTCTGTTCCTATTCATTCCCGTTCTTTTGATCTCCAATCTAAAGGGAGCCCCGTAAGCATCTATTCCTCCCATTGTGAATGTTGCTCATGCAGAAATGGATCAAAGAGTTCAGCTGCTTCATTTTGCATGTTTTATTGAAATCATTTCTTTGCTCTCCAATGCAATCATCAGCTCCTTATAGGTGCAAAGAACAGTGCTTTATTAGTTTAGCCAGTCAAGAAACTTTATTGAAATTGTATCAAGCAAAGCTTTGTTACTAGGGGTGGAAAAAACATCACAGGCTGCAACCCTGCTCATCTGTTGAACCCACAGTAAACGGCTAATAATAGTCCAGGGGACGTCAGACCGACATCAAAGTGAACATGTGAAAGTTTCCTTTTTCCTGGATGTTAAAAAGCAGCTTGTTGGTGTTTTTGATTGCAGATACAATGGAGAGTGGGAGATGGGCCAAGAAGCTCTGGAGGACATCGTATACAGAGCCCAGCTAGAGCTCTATTCCCAGCCTCTCCTGGTGAGTCTAACTGGACGATTTTAGATCCTATTCTGACACCTTTATTTTGATTCAAATTGATTCATTTGTCCAATATATTCCAGTTAAGTCAATGTCCGATTTAAATACTGCTACAAACCAACGAGTTTAATCCACATTTTAACATATTCAGGTCTAATTCATTTGATACTGCTTGTTAAGTGTTAAAAGCACCCTGGATCAACTGTAATTTGCAGCAATCCCTCATTTCTGATGACATATATGTGGTGTTGGAAAGGAACTAACGTCATTTCAAAGAAAAAAATTTAGCTTGGTATTAGCAACCATCTAGAGAATGAGAGGACGTAAGGGAGTCCGAGAATCACTTAGTCAGAAGCACTTTCTAGGGAACAACTAAAGAGAAAACACAAAGTAAATGGCAGCAGAAGACACGGATAAAAACAGAGAGACATGGACTCGAGTACGTTATATGAAAGGAAAACGGGGAAAAAACTGTTAGAAAGTTAAGGCAGAAGCATAACATTACAGATGCACACAGGATATCTGGGTTAAGAAAACCTTTGGAGAGACAACCTAGTTAAAAAAGTAAATGGTAGAATTTGATTTATCTTGGAAAGAGACACATAACTAAAACCAATAATGGAGGTAAGAGAACCTTCTTTTGGGAATAAAGAAAAACCTTTATGGCAGCAGTATTTTAGTAAATGGCATTTCAAAGGAAGGTGAGAGAAAACTGATTGCGTTCACCCAACAGCATTTTCTATGGGATTAAGTAAAGTAGAAAACATAATAACTTCTTTTTCTCTGTTAAAAACCCAGCTGCTCACATAAGTAGTCGTAGAGCCAACTCTATTAACGACCTACACAAAGCTAGTGGCAGCTAGTTTCTCTCAAGAAAAATTAATCCATATAAATAGAGACATAAAGCATTATTTTGGTATTGTAATGGTTAAAATGTCAATGATGCCTCCCTTTGTCTCAGCTGGGGAACGCCATGAAGAACTCGCTGCCAGAAAGCGCTCCAGAAACACAGCGGGGACGCAAGGTGCTTCAGGTAGAGGTGACACCAACCATCAGCCGTATATCCATCTCAGCAATCACCACAGCTTCCATACGGCGCCACCGCTGGAAGAGAGAGGGTAAGGCTACAGCCCCAGGAACGCTGTGGAGTAAAGCTACAGTGCAGGAGTAACTTAGCAAGGAAGAGCAGATCTAGCTTTAAAGGAGCACATTTAGTCTTGATGAAGCTGAGCTCATAGTCTGTCGTTGGTTTCCGATCTAAGGAAGGCCGCGTCAAGGAGCTCCTCGGTGAGAAATGACCTTCTTGGTGTTTTTCTTCATCAGAGAGAAAAATAAACCAGTTTCCTCTGTAAGCCGTTCACACCATTAGAATAGCGTGAATGGTGTTTAATGTGCTCATATAGTCTGTGTTGAAGTGCTTGTGCCACTCATCGCTCCCTGTCGCTTTTTTCAGTTTTTTTTCTTTGCTTATTTGTCTCTTCAGTCAAGAACATTTTCTTCTTTACCTCACCAGTAAGCCTTGAGGCTTTGTGGTTAAATACAGTCAAAAAAATAGTGCCTGATTATTGAGGTGACTGAGGAGGTAGTTAACTGTTAGAAACACACTTTAGAGATCTGTTAGTTGATGTGTGTCCAGGATGGGAGCCACCTGAGCTGAAGGTTGCTGCTAATAAAGACGCACGTCTCCTCATCTGTGTTGTTGACTCCCAGATTGTTTTGACTACTCAACCGATGCAGAGTTGAGCCTCGCCATCAGTCCTCCTAGCCTCGTCCAGCACCACCTCCACGACCCTCCCAGGGAAACTGCAGCTAAAGAGGATAGAGGAGGGCGGCATCACAGCCACCACAACGGCGGCAGCAGCATCATCCCCCCCATCACACTCGAGGGTAGGGGACAGGGGAGGCCACTCTTTGGATTGAGAGTCTCAGGAAGAGTTGGCCCTCTGGATCTTCCTCCTCCTCCTAATACCCCTCCTCGGCTCAGGGCGGTTAACTATGCCTTTGCTGTTGTTGCTGCCTCCTCACTTCCCCAGAGTAAACTAACTCATCCAACCTATCAGACCCTCGGTCAACCAACCTGCTACCTTACTGCTTTCTGCTGCATTTAACTGTGGAAGAGTTGCCTATTCTGGGGTTGCAGGAAGTGTTGCTACTGGCCGTTCTGCATGGGCCATCATCTTCTTCCTCATCATTCCTTCAATTTCAGACCCGTTATCACTCACTGAGCCTGCAGCTCGGCCCGATCCTCAAGGTTCTCTGATAATTGGTCCTCTTAGTAAATATTTTGTTTTCTAATCTGGCACAGAGGCATTGACATCTTGTGTCTGTGCTTCATCTTGCTGTGTCTGAAAACACCCAAATTCATTGACCGTCAGGCCAGCAGCAGCCATCTGCTGCAGGAAGAGGAATCAGCAGCGACACTCTGCTCATCTTAACATGTCATATCTCTGATCCTCTGCTCAGTGAGTGAGAAAGAGCTCTGCATGCACTCGCCTCAGTAATTTCAGCCCAAAACATCAAACCTTTGCTTATGTCTTGGCCAAATGAATTAAGATCGACTAATATTTGAAAAAGATCCGCTGAATCCTCTGGCAGGAAGCTAGCAACCATTTTGTCTTATCCTTTACGTGTCCATCTTCCTCCCTGGTCTCTTCTAAACCTTGAAACCTCAATCAGACCAGGAACCGACTCATTTTCTCACTCATCCCTTTGTCTGAGCGCCATCTAGTGGTTTTCCAGTGATATTTCACTGAACTCAGTGCAGCTGTGATTTGTAATCACTGGACATTTGCTTGCATAGAAAACGCATCCACCTGAGTGTGCATTCTATAATTTGGGGCTGCAGTGCTTTCTTGTTGGACTTAATGCACAATTTTGCACGTTTGCCGTACTTTTGTTCTCCATTATGTCATTTGTGTTTTTATTGTACGTCTGCTTAAGGACAGACATTAGATTTCCATGTCTTCAAAGCAAGCTTAAAGCATATTTAGGTTACTTAATTTGGTCATGAAACCGCTCAGTGACGGGGGGCTTTGAATAGTTTTTTTCGTCTATGAACAAATTTGATCTCGTTCCTAGCTTCAGTTCTCTGCAAAGGCATTCACAACCCTGGACTGATTTTTATATTGTGTCAAATCATGACCACAAGCTTTAGTTTTCTTTTTATTAAGAATATGAAATAAAATCCAAAGCAGCCATTTAATGGTAGGCATCACAAGAAGATAGAGTAGTTGATAAGTGGTTCGGTGAGCTTTGGTAAGATGGTTTATGAGGCATATTCAGGTGTTGGAATGGTCCGCTTGAAGTCAAAACCCAGAATCTGAAGCAAGACGTAAACAATGATATTGATAAATGATCTCAATCAAGTCTGAATAAGTTTTGCTATCCTGAAAAAACCCTTTTAAAAAAAAAAAAAAAGCACTAAACCATTAGAGACCCGGCCCCCTACAGAATCACAGCAATAGATGCCGAGGAACTGAATACAAATATGCACTACACTCCACTCTAAAAAATCACTTTAAATGGTGATTTGTCTTTCTGGTCTATCACATTAAACTCTGATTATAAATTAATTCAGATTAATATTTTGTTTAAATAAAATAAAAGTCCAAAGGATGTGAATGTTTCTGCAGTGCACTGTAATGAATAAACTAAAAATGGTCTGAAAGAACCATGAAAAAACGATTTTTCACAGCGCTTCCTGTTTCAGGACTGATTCAACACTTGATACGGGCTACGTTAACCATTAATACATGGTGATTATTACAAAAACCATCAGATATAACCGTCTCCATCTGAAGCCCCAGGATACCGTTGTGAGAGGGAGGGATTAACCTGAATGTTTACGGTGATCATAGAGCCTAGTTCTACAGAAGCTGCTACATCGGGTCAGCATGTTCTCCACACAGGGCGGGCTTGGCTCCGCCTGCCAGCAACATGGATGGCGTGCTATGGGGGAAAGAAGGGACGGGTCAAGAGAGCATGCATCTTCTCCTCATGTTATCTGCATGTCAATCCAGACCCTTTTTCTTCTCAGCTTTCAGTTTCCTTTGTCCCAGTGATGCATGACAGAGAGAGAGAGAGACAGCCGGTCTCCTGTTTGACAGGCTTTACCCTGCATACTGCATCGCCAATAATCTGCTTGGTTTTTCCTATATATTGTTGTTTTTTTGTTTTTTTTCGTTTTCAGCATTCATTGACGGTCTGTAAAATGGATTATTTATGTTTTACTTCTTAAACATAATTTCAGACTTTTAATTTGAGTGAAACAAGAGGATATAAACTGTAGATCAGATCTGAGCTCAAACACATATACATAATAAAACAGTTAGTCCTTCTACAATGCCAGAAACTCACGTATTTAGACTGATTTATTAAAAATGATTTGAAAAACAACCGAGGAGGATATAAAATGTGCAAAATCAGCTTTTAATAAAAAAATGCTTTAACATGAGAAATAAACGTTTTAAAGCAATGCTTTGCTATGCTTTTAAACCAACTATTAGCTTGATTTTAGATCTGTTTAATAGTTTTTCAGCTCAGTATTCATTTGCTGCATATGGATGCTCCTGCAGGCTTCCCTTTAAAAAAGAAAAAAACCTCTAAGATTCCCTAAAATATAAAGGCTAACTAAACTAGAATTTATTTCTACTCCACAAAACAGCTTTGAAACCTGATCAGACATATTTTTGCTTGTTTCCTTGTCTTTACTAGCAACTCAATGGCTGCTCCAAAGGCCTCCTTTAGTCCAAAACATTGAAGGACACTAAAATTTTCAGACAGGCCAGTATTAGTGGTAGCCTGGGTGCCA